>NW_008606628.1:0-5165 GCF_000691845.1 Merops nubicus
GCAGCTTTGCGAGGGGAGCTGTGGGGGCTACTCCTGTTTTGACCATTCTTTGCCTCACGTTCCTTTCCCCTGCTCCCGAGGTCTACCACCACCGCCAGTGCTGCTGAGACTTGCTGCTGGTCCCAGGGTTGAAGGAAAGCGTTCTGTATCCTGATGTGCTGCATGGGTTTGCCCTCCAAGCACCCTGTCACCCTCAAACAGTGGTGCTGTGGGTGCCACTGTGGGGGCTACTCCTGTTTTGACCATTCTTTGCCTCACGTTCCTTTCCCCTGCTCCCGAGGTCTACCACCACCGCCAGTGCTGCTGAGACTTGCTGCTGGTCCCAGGGTTGAAGGAAAGCGTTCTGTATCCTGATGTGCTGCATGGGTTTGCCCTCCAAGCACCCTGTCACCCTCAAACAGTGGTGCTGTGGGTGCCAGCTGCACCCAGGGACTTTCCCTGCAGCCAAGCAGCATGCCGATACAAGGACTTTGGTCCCAGGAGAGGCTGAACAGCCCAAAACCAGGCTTGCCCTGCCCTCGTCACCTGGGCAGCCTCAGCCTCCCAGGCTCCCGCCCCACATTGTGCAAGGCTCAGTGGTTTCGCTGGCCCCGTGCCTTACCCAACAGCCCCTTCCTCCGGCATCTCCTGCTCGGTTTTGACATTAGCTGGCCCTGGCCAGCTCATCCCGGGGTTTTTGTGGCTCCAGTCATCCAGCCAGCGCAGCTCCGGCTGCCTCGCACTGCTTCCTGGCAGCTTTCCCGGTCCACAGCGGGTCCCTGGGGCTGGACTGCACCCAAACATGGACCCAACTTCCTCCTCAGCTTGGCCTTTTGCCTCCCCCTAAGAGGACACCCATGAACACCACGAGACTTGTCCCAGGGTTCAGATAATGTTTATGAGCAAAGACAAGCGATTACACTCTGGCAGGGGCATAAATACAGGAGCAGAGTCCCTGCGCTAGCCCTGCCGGGTCCTTCTCAGCTCCCTTGGTGTTTGGGTGCCACCCCGGTGGCTCTGCCCCTCCTTGAACATCCCTCCCAACGCTTGGCAGACAGCCCCAAACCAGGGGGTCGGGCTGTGCTGTGCCATTCACAGGTGCTCAGCCCCACACCAATGCCTGGGGACGGTCAGGGAGGAGGTGGCCTCCATGCAGCAAGCTCAGCATAGCTGGCTTGAGGGGCTGGGTTTGGGGGGACAGGTATCCCTATGCCAAGGGGAAGACTCTCCTTGGGCTGGGAAGACACCAGGGCCCTGTGTCAGCAGAGTCTCCTGGGGCTGTGCGTGAACCACCCCTTTAAGGTCTGTTGCCCAAGAGACAGCACCATGAGCTCACAAGCTCCCCAGTGAGCACCTCGGTAGCCCAAGTCTCTCTGGAGTGGCTCTGTGTCCCTGTGGGGAGGTGGGCAAGACTCTGTCATCCCAGTTAGCACAGGCTGACCCACCACACTGCCTGCCAGTGTCCCCAGGGATGGACATCCTTCTCATGGCCACAGTGGGAAGGGTCTAGCTCACACTGATGCCAAGAGGGCAGACCTGCCAGGGCAGGGCCCCATAGCTGGCAGAGGCTGCCTGGCCCTTGGGGGGGCCCCTCTCCCCACACCAGCTCTGTCCCTTGCAGGTGGTGTCACCCATCATCTCCGGGCACAGCAGCATCTGAGACCCCTGAGTGCTGCCACATCTCTCCCAGGGTCCTCCTACCCCTGGCACAGCCACAGGACGTCAGAGAAAGCAGGGTGCTGCGCACAAGCAGCAAGACCCAGGGGCTCAGCTCCCCTCCAGCAGTGTGGGGTGCCAGCAGCCCCACTCCAGGACCCCACAAAGGAGGGATGGAGCCAGGGGCCGCAGAGGGAGGGCAGCCCCCACAGCTGGGGGCACTGCCTGCAGACCAAAGTCCTGCTCAGCCCTTCCCCTGGCAGCTGTGTGCCCCGTCCCTAACACTCAGCTTGGACAGTCCCATGGGTGGCTTTCCCTGTGCTCTGGGGTCCCACCAAGCCTTGTCGCCTCGGCACACGGCCCAGGACGGGCTCCCCAGCACTGCGGAGACCCCCCCCCCCAAGGCTGACACCACGCCCATCAGTAGGTCTGGGGTGTGAGGATGAAGAGTCGGTCTTCCTCCTTGCGGATCCACTTCATGAGCTTGTTGACAGCGCTGATGGCACCAGCCTTGGTCCCCAGGGGACTGTAACATATGTAGAGCTCGAAGGCGCTGGTGACCTGGGTGAAGAAATGGGGGACATGCTGGGGAAACATCTGCGCCCCACTTGGGGCTGCACTGCATCTTCTCCCTGTGAGCTACCAGGAACAGGCAGAGAGGCCCCAGTGCAGGGACATGAGGTGTCATCAAATGAGTGGCACCTGGTTTGCTCCAAAATGGCAGGACCAAAGCCCAGGGTTTGCCCTCAGGGTGGCTTTTCTCCACGGCACCGGGGATTTCACGACAGCACCCGGCACAGACCGTGGTGTTGGAGCATGCCAGGCCCCGCTGCTGTCCCTGCCTTCCATGCCACAGGGGTGCACGGGGGCAGGCTGACCCCAGAAAGACCTAATTCTGGGCTGGGGGCCACCCTGGGCACCAGAGAGCTGGTGCTGTGTTGTGCCGCCACCCCCGCGCTCTGCCACGCAGGACCCTCCATCTGTGGACAGCCCTTACCCATGCCAGGAGGTTCTCGCGGGGGCCCGTGAAGTAGATGTTCTTCAGGGGGCGCGATGAGTTGTGAGCCCGGCTGTGGAGGTACTGGTAGAGCCCCAGGAGCCTCTCCTTCTCCTCCTCCCGCACATAGGGTGCCTCTATCTCAGGGCTGCGGGGACACAGCATCCCGTTAGCCCCCCAGAGAGGGGGATCCGAGGAGGAGGCTTGGCCCCGATGCCCCATGCCTTGGCCTGACGGGTCCCCGGGGGCCTCACCTGGTGAAGAGCCCAGAGCTCTTGGACTTGTAGATTAAGTGGCGGAGGTCGGGGATGCCCACCTGGGCGACGCTGTAGAAGGGGGTGCGCAGGGCCTCCTGCAGAGTGTGGTGCACCCCCCGCCGCCGCAGGCGCTCCTGGAAGCGCCGCTTGCAGTCAGAGACTGTGAAGAAGTCCTCCCGGTCAGTGGAGACCAGCAGGAGGCACAGGTCCATCTCTTGCTCCAAGTAGGAGATGTGGGCATGGAAGAAGCCGCTGGAGTTGAACTTGGGGAGGCAAATGGGAGTCCAAGCTTCACCCTCTCGGAATGAGGAAGAAGAGCTGATGAGGTTGAAAAGCAGGTGGAGGTCAATAGGGTGGAGGAACTGATCCTTTTTCCTCACAAGAGACACCAGCTGGTTCCCTGACAGGAGGATGGAGAAGACCAGGCTCTTGGCCTTGGCCTGCTGGAGGCTGGTGCTGACGGCGTCCCGGACACTGGCGGCCAGGGGCAGGCAGCGCACGGCACCCATGAGGAAGCTGGGGTCGTGGGCCATCAGGTCCAGCAGGTTGTCGGTGATGCGCTCAGAGCCGGCCAGGAGCCTGCGCAGGTCGTAGTTCTGCTTCTGCTGGAAGATGTGGTTGAGCTGAGTCCAGGTGAGCAGGCTCAGGATCTGGTAGTAGATGTAGAGCAGCTCATGGGCAATCTCCTGCTCCGACTGCTGAGTCCGGGCCACCGCCACCAGCACCAGCGGGCTCCTCCGCACGAAGACCACCTTGTAGCCATCTGCTTGGGAAGGAGTCCCCGAGGGGGCCGGGGACAGACCCGTCAGTCTGGCTTCCCGGCACTGCAGAGGGGAGATGGCCTGCAGCCTCTCCCCCTCGCCACCGATCTGCCCCTGGGGACAGCTAACATGGCAGGGGCAGACCCGGGCAGGCCGTGATGCTCCCCGTCCCACTCCCCCCTCTCCTCAGGGCGGTACCTGCATGGATGGACCGGATGGCGTTTTTCTCGGCCTCCAGGAAGGACACCAGGGCCATCATGACACCCATGGTGCTGGAGAGGGCCTCCTCCGAGCCATAGCGGGAGTACACAGGCTTGCCCGCCTCGCTCAGCACGAAGACGTGCTTCCGGTGCATGCGCCAGGCGTCCATGGTCACATCCTCCTCCTCCTTGCCTGACAGCACCGAGTCGCGGTGGGGAGGCCGCGCACCCGGCGGGGCCGGCTCCAGCTGCCCCTCCTTGGTCTGCCTCATCTCCTCCTCTAGGTCCAGTGCCATGCCCGTGAGCTGCGTGCTCAGCTCGCTGAAGTCCTTGCTGATCTGCTCCATGCTGCTGGGCTTGGCCGGCTCCCCGCGCCTCTCCTCTGGGTTCCGCGCTGCGGCTGCCCCGTCCTCAGGACTCGTCAAGTCCTCGTAGGAGCGGGTGTGCACGAACATGGCTCCCTCCTGGCCCGCTCCTGGGGACAACAGGGTGTGCAGCGTCCGTCCAGAGGTCCTGAGCGCTGAGGGGGCGGCCGGGCGGAGGGTGCAAAAGGGATGCGGGGTTGCGGGGAGTGCCCTGCTCTCCTCTCCCCATCCCATGGTACCCAGGGGTGTGGATCCTGCCCGTGGGGTGTCACCGGCAGGGCCACATCCCACTGCCCACAGGCTGCGGAGGGCTCAGCCCGCCCAACGAGGGGCGGCCGTTCCCCCTCACTGACCCCGTCGCGAGCTCTGCCCCGTACCTGGCTCCGTCCCCTGTGCCAGCCCTGGCGTGGGACTCTCAGACCGCTCCACATGCTGCCCATCTCCTGGTGCCAGGGACCCATTGGGCACTTCCCAGCCCTTCTTCTTGTGAACATCCGCAGCCATTCCTCGGGGCAGGACCTGCGTGCAACCCACAGCGTTACCCCTCACCCCCAAAATGGGTCTCAGAATGCTCCACTCTCAAGTGGAGCCACGCCAGCATCTTGGGAGCAATCCTGCCGGCTCAGCAGGCAGCACTGAGCCCTGGAGAGGCATCAGGAAAGCTGCTCTAATCCAGCATGATTTCCTTCCACCCGTGGCCCCGGCTCCTGCCAGCCATCCGGCCCCAGCACCTTTTATCCAGGCTTGGCCCCGATTTCACACAAGCAATGGGAAAGCCACTCAGCGTCCCCCCGCCAAGTCCCGGCAGAGAGCGGGACAGGACTCGGACCTGGATGGGGCTGGTCTCGCACCAGGACGATCCCAGCGGCGCCGTGTTTGCCAAGGGCGGGTTTTACAGCTCTCCTTGGCCCGGATTAGGTGGCAAAGAAGACACAGGGGTGGTGGCGCTC
>NW_008606629.1:0-410 GCF_000691845.1 Merops nubicus
TTACTACATCCCAAGCAGTGACCACCAGGAGGGGGAGCAGGGCAGGGATGGGGGGCAAGGAGGGGAGGGAGCAGAAAGAGTGGTCACAGGGAAGGAGGGAAGAAAGAGAAAACAAGTTGAGAGAGGAGAAAACAGCACAGGGTGATAAGGAGCAGAGCCGCTGTGAGCGGGAGCTGCCGGGACTCATCCGTTCATCCATCCGTCGTGGTTCCCTGCACGGACACCCCGTGCACCACTGCCAGCTGGGCTCCCGCCGGCCCCTCCAAGGAGGAGAGCAGGGATGGAGGGATGGAGGAGAGTGCCCAGCCTGCGCCCGCTGGAGCGGTAGGCGAGGGGAGGTCGGTGGTTGAGGCAGTGGTGCAGAGAGGAGAGAGGTGGCTTGCGTGGTTCAAGAGACAGCAACAGAGAGA
>NW_008606629.1:477-715 GCF_000691845.1 Merops nubicus
CCGCAGCTCTTCTTCCAACTGTCTCACTCGGCTGGGGTGAAAGAGGGGCACCCCGGAGGGGGACAGCAGAGAACAGGGTCAAGGATGTGCTGCTGGTGGGTCAGCATCCCCCTGCCCCCAGCCTGCAAACCCAAGGACCACCCCGAAGGCACACCCTGCTGCTTCCAGGGAAGGACGTTCCCATCCCCACGCAGACATCCCTGTCCCCATGGCTGCTAGAGACTTGGAGCAAGGACTG
>NW_008606629.1:813-2251 GCF_000691845.1 Merops nubicus
CCTGCCAGGACCCCCGCTCACCTCTCTGCCGCCTCTGCCCTCGCCGCTGAGCGCTCCAGCTCTCCCTCAAGGACGACCAGCTTGCGGGCAACCTGTTGACAGCAGCAAGAGGCACACGTTGGGCCCGCGCTTACCCTGGCTGGGGGCACAGGGCTGCGAGGAGGCGGCCACAGGTGCTGCCGGGGGGTCAGGACTGGGGAAAGGGGACACATACCTCCTCGTATTTGCGGTCAGCCTCCTCGGCTATGTGCTTTGCTTCCTTCAGCTGCATTTCCTGGAGCTCCATCTTCTCCTCATCTTTCATGGCCCTGTTTTCGATGACCTTCATGCCTCTGAGGAAAGCCCAAGCCAGAAAACGTTACTATCATGGGTCTAGGGGGCACCTGCACCTCCTGCCTGACCACTGCACCCTAATCCCACCATCCTCCACCTCCAAAAACATGGGAGATCACCTGGCAATGCCAGCACTCACTGGCCACCCCATGTCATAAGGTCATACCAGTGGTACCCCAAGGATACTCCTGCATGCCATTACAGCAGTAGAACTGGCCCCAGAGCCATGTTCCAAAGCGAGAAGATGTGGATACAGTGCCTCTCAACTAGGCAGCTCCTGAACCCATCATTTAGGGGGGAAAATGTGTGCACCCCGGGACGAGCTAGCCACAACGTCTCCTAAAGCAGCCTGACAGTCCAGACCTTGAGGAAATAATAGAAAACATCCTGTGGCAAAGCCTTTTCTCATTCAGGGGTGATGTTCACAATCAGGGGGGTCATCAAACCCCCGCGGAAAGAACTCCTGCAGACTCTCCTCCTCTCACTCGGATGCTGTTGCTCAAGCTGGTCTTTGCCAATGAAGGAAAGAGCTCATGCAATGTAAGGAATGCTGTGACACATCCAGGCACTCCCATTTAACCTGAGTGCCCTTGCCTGCACGGCTCCAGCCTGGGAAACCTGCTTGCCACAAGGATAGGGCAACACACTTTGCAGGACTTTTTTTTTTTTTTTAAATGAAGCAGGTTCATTCTCTAGAGCTGGTCTCGGTTTGCAGGCAGATGCCCCCTCCTGGGCTGTTGTTCAGCCCTTGGGCATAGCAGGCTGCTCTAGGGCAGAAAACAAGCTCCAAGCACCCTCTGGCTTTGATTACAGCCTGATCTTTGTATAAATACCACACCAATTTTTTTTTCAGGATTTTATGGGTACCCTGGAAATTTCAAAGCCTTTTTAAAGAATGCCCATATATGGGGGATTTCTGTGCATTGTGGTGTTAGGGTCTGCAGGAAAATGAATGCAAACTCCATAAGGCCACTTCAGAGGGACCCCATTGTGAAACCAAGGGGGCTGCCTGCAATCAGCAGTGATCTGATGCCACCCCCGCTATCCCTTCCCATCACACCTCTCGCTCTCATCAGCTGCCTTCTCAGCCTCCTCCAGCTTCTGC
>NW_008606629.1:2304-2881 GCF_000691845.1 Merops nubicus
GCCACTTCAGCCTCAGCCTGGGGGAGCAGAAACACCTTGATCAACCCATGTCTCACACATATATATTTAAAGAAGCATTTTCAGTGGTTACTTCGGCATTCGCTACCCAGAACACGCCTTGGCACTGTGCAACAAACCAGTGCTCACCAGGATGGGATGCCTGACCATGCATCCCCTTGCCTTTCTATAGGGACAATGGGGTTTTCCCTGGCCCTATCACCATTTGACACTGGCTCCTCCAAGGCACGCAATTGCAGCCTAACACATGCAGCCCCTCCACTGCATCCTCGCACCTTCAGCCCCCTCCCCAGGGAGGAACGAGGTGCATTCACTGGGGTAGGGTCCAGCACCAGCCGTGCTGTCACGGAGATGGTATTTGGGGTTTGCAGAGCAGTGAGTAAAGAAGGAGGAATGCCCTGTGCAGCTTTGCTCCCAAAAAGGAGATCGCAGCCACTTATGGATTTCCTGTTTACAGAGTGGAGCAAGCCTGGAGCTCTGCTGCGGGAGCTCCCCGGGCCAGGCTCCCTGCACACAGGGCCGGGAGCTGGGGCCAGCCAGGAGTGGTGGCCCTGGCCCA
>NW_008606629.1:2939-3216 GCF_000691845.1 Merops nubicus
CTGTGGCTGGGAAAGCCTGCCTCAGCAGCTCCCAGCCCCAGCCCCCACCAGGGGGGCTGCAGGGAACTCAAGTCCAGGGTGCAAAGGGATGGGTGATGATGAGACTTCATCGTGGGGAGCAGCCCTGTGCACCGCGACGCAGGGAGGCATGCACCAACCTGGGGGATAAGGTCTCCTGCCTATTCACAGGCTGGAGCAGGCCTGGCCAGCTGCAGTGCTGGACCCCCAGGGGATATTGGCCAAGCAGGGGAACGATGGGAGCAGTGAGGGGCTGTGA
>NW_008606629.1:3350-3562 GCF_000691845.1 Merops nubicus
GTGAACACCCTTTTTCCAGGCTCATCAGGAGCTTGTCTCTAGCCGGACTGCTCAATGGGGACCTGGCTCCTACAGGGCGATGCTCTGCCTGTGGCATCTGCCTCACCTAGTCAGGAGCTTTTTTTTTTTCCCAGGGAATCACCCCCAAAGTGGGTCAGAGCTGCCTAGACATAGGGGAACATGAGCTCTCCGGCAGCTCCCAGTGACCCGGG
>NW_008606630.1:0-209 GCF_000691845.1 Merops nubicus
ACAAAATGAAGTTGGCTAAACCTTTCAAGTTGCCATGAAACGAGTCTGTTCTTGAGGAGCTGGAGGGACCCGGGTCAAACCACGTGTAAAAGGCGAGTGGTTTGCACCGGCGGGTTTGGAAGCTGCCTCGTTCACTCATCCAGTTGTTTTCTTTTTGTACAACAAGTGGTTGGCTGTGTGGAAATGAATTCGGGGGGGCGTGGAAATTT
>NW_008606630.1:689-894 GCF_000691845.1 Merops nubicus
TGTCCGTGCTTGAGGAGCCCCAGTTCGCCACGGTGCGTCTTGTCTCCCGAGTTGTCGAGGCGGCTGCGTGGGGATTTATCTCCTCCGTGCTGGGTTACAAATCTGTGAGGCCGCCTAAGTCGGTTCCGCGGTTTCTTTAGGGGGGGGAAAGCTGCTGCCCTGGGCTGGGCTCGCATCCGACCGAATCCCCTGAACGCAGCCCGGC
>NW_008606631.1:0-820 GCF_000691845.1 Merops nubicus
CATGCACCAGCCTCTAGGAAAATTCAAAGATATAATGGGGTGCTAAAAACTACTCTGAAAGCAATGCAGGGGAGAGGGGAACCTTCAAAAAATGGGACAAGCTTTTAGCACAAGCCACCTGGTTAGTTAATGCCAGAGGATCCATCAATCGAGCAGGTCCTGCCCATTCAGACCCTTTACATACAGTAGAAGGGGATAAAGTCCCTGTGGTGTATGAAAATAATTTGTTGGGGAAAATTGTGTAGGTAGTCCCTGCTTCGGGCAAAGGCAAACCCATTTGCGGAGTTGCTTTTGCTCAAGGACCTGGACATGCTTATTGGGTGATGATGAAAGATGGTGAAGTACAGTGCGTACCTCAGGGAAATTTAACTCTGTGTGAAAATACTCCATTTTAAAGCTGCATGTTAATTGCGGAATAATAACAATATTTCCTAAGTGTCTTTCAGGATAACATCACAATAACGACAGGAGCCAGCTTCGTCAAGTAACATCCTGGGATGAATCTGCAACCTGTGGATGCAAGCCATGATGAACTCCATAACATCTTTCCTGCCCTGAGAGACTGCTATGATAGATGGAAATCTGCAATCATGAATTTCTCTAAAGAAAGCAATTGTAACGCAGTGATAGATATGCCGTCAATGGTATGGAATAAGGGGTGGAATGTCCTGGTTTGGGGTAAAACAGAGCTGGTTTTGCTCAATGATTTTAACTTCTTAGCTAAAGCTCTTCTAATTAACTGTCCTATCTGAAGTTAGCAGCATTTTCACACTGTCTGGTTGTAGCAGTGATAAGAGTTCATGTTTAGAGTTACTGCCAG
>NW_008606632.1:0-382 GCF_000691845.1 Merops nubicus
CCAACCCAGGAGAGGGGCTGGGAGAAGACCCACAAGACCCCCCCCAACCCAGGAGAGGACCCACAACCCCCTCCAACCCACCTCAAGTCAACACCCTCCAACCCAGGAGAAGAGCCAAAAGTCCATGAGGGGGGATTCAAGGTCCTCCCCTCCCCCAACCCCATCTCCCACCAGTGTCCAAGACACTCAACCCCCACCCAAAGGCCAACGAGCACCCATGGGGTGACTCTGCCCCACGGGGGGCAGGTGGGACACCCCCCTGGGCACCCCAGGGTGGGACCTCAGCACCCGTGGTTGGGTTCTTGGGAGTCTTGGGGTTCTTTGGGTCCAAGTTCTTCACCCAGGAGCTTCAAGTGGCCCAAGAAGCCCCCCAAAAAAAAAA
>NW_008606633.1:0-224 GCF_000691845.1 Merops nubicus
CTCGACCGTGCAAGGTCGTCCCTGGCCCAGGGCGCCCGGCCAGCGCTGCCAGGCGACGGGATCGAGCGGGACCGATCGAGGCCGGGGATGTGGGGAAGGGGGGTCCTGCCCATCGCAGGAGCACTCCCATCCTCACGGCCTGCCCTGTGGTCACCATCAGGGCAGGGTGGGCCACTACTGCCAGGACCAGCTGAACAACCCCATCACCTTTGCCGGCATCAACA
>NW_008606634.1:0-23591 GCF_000691845.1 Merops nubicus
GGTCTGCGGTGGGAATCCTCTGCCGTCCTCCGGGCGGCCTAGATCACCAGGTTGTTGTAGCTGACGTATTTCTTTTTTGCAGCAGGGCCTGGAAGAGAACCGAGGATGGGTCAGAAGCCCCCCCTGGGATAGGGCTGGGGGCAGCCCCCGTGTCCCCCACCCCAGGCGGCCGAAACCGCGGCTCCAGCTCCAGCCATTGCTCTAAAGAAACCCACCCCTGACTGGTTTTGTTCTGCTCTTGCAGTCTGTGTGACTTCACTGCTGAGGCACCATAACTCCAACCCATTAAGATGTCTGTTTTTTTTTTAAAAGTGACATTCTCTCCAACTTCTCAAATCTCCTGGGCTAAATTTGGGTTTTCTCTTGGATAAAGCGATTCTTCCTCAAGTTTTATGACTTCTGAGAATTTTTCAATATGGGGGGGTGAAGGTGCCATCTAGCCTAATTACGACCTTCAAATTAAATCTGTTTGCAAACAGAAGTAAATAAAAGCAGCCAGTAACTCCTCTGTGAGTGACGGCACACGCTTCTGTCAGTGAAAACTGCAAATATTTGCAGCTGAACACGAGGCAAAATATTCTGCAATTCTTTGGCAACACTGACAGATTAGGGACATATCAACCGATAACATGTTCTCCACCAGGCATGTTGACAAAAACATTGCTATTTATATGCAAATGCTGTAACTAGGATGTAGCTACGTGTACTGGGCTTATGAGATTTTATACTGAACCACGTTGCAATGAATACAGAAAAGGCCTTTCCTCACTTAAAACCAAAAATAAACTAGAAGTGGGTGCGTGAAGTATGTATACTTTTGCCATAAAGATTAAAATCCAATATTCTAGCCAAGTTATCACGAGACCAGTTTAGGCTAACGGATGTTCTCAAAATTACCAGGCATTGCTGCTAATATCAGCTCTCCTTATTCAGCGTCCGTGTGGCTTTTTGAGTAACTCAGAGTCAACAAAATACATGAATGTGAATCCTAACCAATCATGCACAGAAAAATGGGCTATATAACAAACCTGATCCTCAGTGCATGCCCTGATAAAACATGCACTTGGAAAGTTAGTAAGAGAAAGGTTAAAGGCTGATTTTCTAGGGTCACTGAAAGCCTGCTGCTGTTTTTGCTCTGCCACTGCCCTGCCTGGGGGAGCCAGCCCTGCCAGCACCCCCCACCCACCTCTGCCACCCACAGTCCCTGCCTATTGTCCCTCGGCGTGTCCAACAGCCAGGAAGAATTATTCATCAGAGGTCACTGTTAATTTTTCAAGTGTCCTGCTCTTCAGAAATATTTGATTAAATTAGGACAGGCTCCGCACCAACAGCTCTGAATATTTCGAGTGTAACAAAGGAGAAATCAGCCCAATGTAAATATTTTCCATTGCTTTCACTACCTGTTTTACTGACAAAGAAACATTTTTACTCCTTGGTATTCTCTGGTCTGTCATTTAAGAACCTCCTGTGTAACCCCAGCGCTTTGCAGCATTATTTTGAAACCCTAATTCAGCTGTTTCCCCATGTTCCATCCAAGAGTCAGAGCTGTCTGTTCAATCAGGGACTGATCCTACAAAATGCTGATAATCTTCAGTTCCCATTAACTTCTCTTGGACATGAAGGTGTTCAACACGTGGCAGGATAAAACTCATTATCCTTCAAGGCTAGACTGCATATATTCAATAAGCTGTGGTGTGCTATTAAATGCTGAAGAGAGGCAAAAGGCAGCTGGGGAAAAAAAAAAAGACCATCACAAACCAGGTTGCAGTGTAATTACATGTATTATTTTGTGATATACTTCAGCTGTATCATCCCTTCCTCCAATTTCAAATACCAGCAGAGCTGCTAGGACAGAGAAGGAGATTTTGATACTCTCCACTGCTGGTTCAGATCATGTCAACCCCTCCAACGCTTGCAGGGGTTTTACTCGAGCTTTCAGCAAACCTGATGATTTTGCTTGATGAGTTTTCTCACAAATTCAACCCCAGAAGCTCATTTCTCATTTTCAATATGACAATGAAGCACCAGTGCCAGGTGAATTCACCATGGAGAGCGTGCACTTGTGTAACCTCTGGGAGAAGATGGGCTCTCCACATCAGAGCCTTAGACAGTGAAGTTATCTTTGGCACTTCTTTGCTTCACAGGAATAACGTAGCTGGCAAAAGCCTCATCCATAATTTAGACAAAATGATCAATAAAAGCTTCATGGTTATTTCAGAAGGGGAAACACAATCTTCCCTGGTTTTAAAGGCTGTTAGGTCAGAGGAGATCATGTCTCTTGTTATGTGGCTGGTGCACTTCACAGCCCTGTCGCTGCTCTAACGCCAGGAACCTGGAGCTCTGATGGTGTTTAATAACTTCCAGAAGTGCTCCAGTCTTGGAGACTTCAGGAGACAGAGAGTCTACCTCGATGATGAATCTCTACCGAGTCTCAGCGCCTCGTTATCACTGGCAATTAGCACCAGGTACGGATTTGATTTTCCTCAAAGAAATTAATCTACATGAAAATGGGGAATGCTAATGAAACATCAGCATTACCAGAATTCACCATGCTCTAACCCAGGACACAGCAGCGTTCCCTCTTCTTTCCATGGGAAGCAGACACAGATCTCACACGCTCTGCTGTGCTGTGTTAATGGCTGATGGCTTCCCGACAGGGAAAACAGATTGTCCTCTTGCAAACAACGTATACATGTTAATTAATAGACTTAAAACCATGTCAGCCTCAGCTGGCCGCCGACCTGGGTGCACTGGAGGTGAGCCAGCAGCTGTGGTGTGCAGCCTGTGACACGCTGGGCTGCACAGAGACACAGACCAACTGCCTCCTCCTTCCCAGGGTCAGGGCAAGGGGGCACCCAAACCAGCCGTGGGATAAGCAGCCTCTTCACTGACGAGTGACAAGGCTAATAGGAGGAGAAATTAGTCTGAGGAATACCTGAAGAACACAATCTCATCTGCACAGACAGGACTGCTGCACTGGAAACACCTCCTGGTTCAGCCCAGCCAGAGGTAACCACGTCCCGTGCGCTCGTCAGGCAGAGCACAGCAGAGGATTTGTCAGCTCCCATTAGAGTTTTGCCTTAACTTTGCTTGAAAAGAAAATTGTTTTGCCCATGTTATGGTGGAGCCTGGCCTGGGCTGTCACATTTCAGGGAGGTTAGGTAGGGATGCTGCAGGGATGCTCAGAGTCAGGAGGTGTCATACTGCATTACAGCTAACAGCTGGGAGTGGACAGAAGAAAGGTGCCACTGCCCCATCTCCTCCTGCTGCTGACGTGGCTGTTAGCCTGCTGGTCTGATGAGCATCACACCCACTCTCAATTTGAAAGGAATCAGGAACTTGAAAAACCAAAAAGGCAGGAGCAAGGCCCTCCAGGAGGAGCTGAGACAGGATGGGCATTCGAATCCATGGCAGCTGGACGGATGGAAGCTGAATCACAGAATCCCAGAACGTTTGAGGTTGGAAAGGACCTTTAAAGCTCATCCAGTCCAACCCCCCTGCAGGGACAGGGACATCCCCAGCTAGAGCAGGGTGCTCAGAGCCCCGGCCAACCTCCCCTGGGATGGTTCCAGGGATGGGGCAGCGACCACCTCTCTGGGCAACCTGGGACAGGGGCTCACCACCCTCAGTGTAAAAAATATCTTCCTGCTCTCTAGTCTAAATGTCACCTTTTTTAGTTTCAAACCATCACCCCTTGTCCTGTCACAACAGGCCCTGCTAAAAAGTCTGTCCCTTGCTGACAGGCCCTTTGAAGTCCTGGAAGGCCACCAGAAGGTCTCCCCGGAGCCTTCTCCTCTCCAGGCTGAACAACCCCAACTCTCTCAGCCTGCACAGGGGTTCCAGCTCTCAGATCAATTTTGTGGCCCTCATCAGTCATCACAAACCCCAGACACTTCATAGCATGGCATTAACTTTTAGGATGTGACTGTGTCCAAGATCCTGAGCAGCACACGAGCTATGAGTTGTGCTTTGTTCTGTGTTGGGCCTCTTCCCATTCTCCATAAACAGATCCCACTCTCCTGCCTGGCAAGCATCCATTTCTAGCCACCCTCACACAGCCCACAGCAGCACAACCCAGAGGAGGAAAACCTATAAACCTGCCCATGAAAAACAGACCATGTCTTGTGAAAGCACAACAATTAATTAAACCCTTTCCTTTCAGCCCCAGAGGTGGTGGGGCCGGAGCAAGCAGTCTACACTCCCCCCCTTTCAGAAGTAACAGGATTTGAAATAACTGCATTGCTGTGCCAACAACATATTGAAAACAAATACGCAGGAGCAAAAATCCTCTTTTGATATATAAGTTTCATCACTTGACTGGTTTTCATTATCTTGAGCACGGGCCACAAAGAAAGAAGCTCTGGCAGCATCCACGGGCAAGGCAGATCTGTCAATACTTGCTCAGAGGGAGATTTAATCACTTTCACTTCAATTTTATGCACATTTGTAACCTCTTCCATGCTTAAAGAGAAAAGATTTACAGTGAAAAAAAAATGAATTTTAGCCCAGCCCGCAGGCATCTCGAGCTATGAGATGGATGAAGGATGATCTCCATGTTTCCAGCACCACGCCAGAACAGGCTGTGAGCCTGGAACTTCTGATTCCCTCTGCAGTCCCCGTGGCAGCTGATGCCTACCTCCTCTTGCTCATTTTCTACAATCTTTCTTAGAAATCAGTATCATCCATGCCAGGCAAAGCGGGGGGTGATTAATAAATGCTACTTCTAGCCCATCTCAAAGGGAAACGGATGCACGTTGCTCCTCCTGCCTCTGCGCCTGACAGAGCCATCCACAGGCTCCCTTCCTTCAAACTGGGAGACACAGATGGAAGCAACAGTCCTAAATCACTCTCCACGCTCACCCCAAACCCAACAAAAGGAATAAATCTTGGAGAAAGGACTATAATTTTAAATTCAGTATCTAAATGGAAATACGTCGTCGTACGGCGCTCTCACGTCTCTCCTGGGGTGCTCCCCACTGTGGTGTATTGGCAGCTTCTCTGGTGTAGAAATTCCTCCAGTTGATCAGAAAACCCCCCACTCACAGCACGTGCTGGGGGGTGGTCGCTCCTCTCCGAGCTGCAGCCCCAACTGTGTGACTTTTATGCAGATTAGCACACGGAACCTCGCGTTTTAATAATAGAATACGAATACATTAAATTACAAATATAACATTAGTAAAAAGTGTGTTCCTCCCTAATTGCCTTACAGCCTTCTCTTCTCATAAATTAGATCATCTCTGGCTGTCATATCTCCTTGTCACTCTCCCCAGAGCAGCAACAATTAGCAGCTGAGCGCCGAGGACACCCATAAATAGCAGCGGTGCTCCCACTCCTCACCAGAGAGGTTTGCCACCAGATCACAGATGACAACACGGAGGGAGAAGGTGCTAAAGAGATTGTTTCTCTTTCCTGATGATTAATGTACCCAGTTGGAAGTGGCCCTGATGGCAATCTGGTGATAAGTTCAGAGAGGAGGGTCTGTCATCTCCTGCTGCACCCCTGTGCCTGCGGACACTGTGTCTCCCATGGCTTTGCATCTCCCGAGCTCTCCAGCTCCTCATGGGACACACATCACCCACCCACCCAGACTCCAGAGGACACCATCCTGCTCAGGTGATAAGCACTAGAGGAATTGTCTCTTCTGTTTGTGTAATCTTACCAAAACCAGGTCACCAAAAGTACACCAGTAAATACAATGTAACCTCCAAGATCAACAATCACAGAATCACCAAATCATTTGGGTTGGATGAGACCTTTAAGATCATCAAGTCCAACCATTCCCCCAGCACTGCCAGGTCCCCACTGCCCCGTGTCCCTCACCCCACATCTCCACGGCTTGGGAACCCCTCCAGGGGTGGGGACTCCACCACTGCCCTGGGCAGCCTGGCACAGCCCTGGGCAACACTTTTGGGTATTCCTAATATCCAACCTAAACCACTGACCTGAATAAACATCTCTGACCACCCGCACATCACTTCTGGTGGTCATGGCCTTCTAGATTCTCCAGGCTGAAGAACTGGTTTGTTGTCCTCAGCAATTACCATAGAACCCAGTCAAGGGAGAGCCAGAACTGGCCAGAGGGAGGATTGAAAGAGCACATCATTCAGAACTCCACCAAGAGAAGCAAGGGCTGCTCACAAAGAGCAAACACACTTTGGAAATTAATAGAGAAACAATCATGGAATAGAACTGTACAGATGTATAAAGTCATCACTCACTTTCCTTTCACTGCTCTTGTGACATACGGTGAATTATCTGTTTGTATTAAATATTATGTATGTATTCCTAATACTCTGCTCATAATCTCTATGAAATGCTAGAAAATCAAAACCAGAATCAAAGTGGGTGGTGTCAGTTCTATTTTAAATTTGCCTTTTCCTTACCTTTTTTTTTTTTAAACATACCTTTCAAATTCCTCAATAAGATTTCATCCCTCTGCTCTTGCCAATTGCTTTTGTTATTTATGTCTGGTATTGAGAGTGATGTCACCCAAATTTCCAGATGAATGCTAGACCATGGCAAGGATCTTCTTTGATGGGGGGTTATCCAGGAGAAACTCAAGACAGCTGAAACTCCACCCTGCCACAATCTCTTTGTGAGAGAATTGCAAATGTCTGCCTTCAGGAAAAGCAACTTTTCTCTGCTTTGGTTGGGTATTTTGCATTGTTACTGCTGATTTCATGTCCCTCCCTTTGCAACTGCCTCACCCTCCTCTGCCCCATCGCTGCTTTCATCAGCACGTGGGAAATGGGGGTTCAGATTTTGGAGAAGGACGTTCTGCAGGTTACAACAGCAGCAAAACCACATGGAGCAAGAGAGAGAGAAGGGCCTGAGGCTGGTTAATTCTCTAGAAAAGGTGGAATCTCTGAACAGTGTAATTAATCCATTAAAGGCCATCAAAGAGCACTACAGGAGGGTGGAGGGCTCACGGGGGGGAGAGATGGCATCAGGAACGCCCCTCCAGCCAAAACCAACCCCCAGCTTCCAGCTCACCTCCAGCAGCTCCCAAACCAAACGTGATTTTCCAGTGTGACGACTGGTACATTTTGTGTGAATTGGTATCCAAGGCACAAGACCCTAAATTGTCACTGCAAATAGGATCAAATTAAGCAGCCCCAGACATGGAACATAAAGCTGAGAAGGAACTAAAATGGCATAAAAAGCGAAGGGGACCATGTTGCTTAGCAACCACCACCTTTTTTGGGTGGATGATGCGAGCCTGGACACAGCTGCACCCTTGACAGTTGTTGCTTGCAGTGGGAAGGAGCTTTTCCATGTCTCAGTGTGATGAGCTTGGTGAGGTGCTGTGGTGGGGAGGACCACGGGACCTCGTCAGGTGAGCAGCAGCACAAGCACAAGGAGCATCCCAGGTATGGCAGGGGTGAGCTGCTCCAGCACAGCTCCAGAGCTGGGTCTGCAAGGGCCTGAGGCTGCTGCTTGGAGATGTCTGATTCACTCTCCTACAACTAGTGCAGCTCACATGATGAGGTTCCTCCTCTCTAGAGAAGCTGAATGATGTGGAAGGCTCAGTCACCCTCCTCATCCAGCACTCATTCCTTCTCTGACAGGTTTAGGGAACACCAGATCAAAACCTCCACACACATAGTGTTAGTTCTTCCAATACCTCAGTCTGGGATTGCAGGGACAGTCCTGAAGGAACCAAATAAGGTTTGTGTGTCTCTGTTCTCATCTGTGGTGGAGAAGCTAAATTTAAAAGCTCCTCAGAGTTCCTCTGATGGAGCAGGAAAGGGGGAATAAAATCCCCAAACTGGCTGAAATTTTCACAAGTCAGTTTGGGCCATATGGACAAAGTTTTACCTGGTGTAGACACCTAAAATTAGAAGCCTAATGAGCTGTCACAAAGATGTCAAATACTGCAGGAGAAAAAAACAAACCATCCTCACCCACATGTGCACCCCATGGATTCAGGAAGACAAGGGCAGAGTTTCTCTTGGCTTGATATTATGAACGTGACCACGGTGGCTGGAAGCCAGAGGTCCAACCCATCTATCTAGCAGCATCACTGGATGCCACTCAGGTGGCTTTGGGTCCAATCTGCACGACGCTGATAATGACTCTTGGGAGATCAGGAGGTGAACACCAGGGCCTGGGAATCTGGGATAAGTGATTAGTGCCACGAGAGCACAATCAGAATAACCAGCCTGGCACTGTGGTGATACCCCGAGAGCCTGTGTTCACCTGCTCCACCTCTGCTGCCTTCAGAATGCAATTAGTCATGAAATGATTATTCAGATTATTAGAGAAATTATCCTTATGCATGTGCATGCAAATGCATTGTTCAGAGCAGGGCTGGGCAGGCGTGCTTCTGTCTGAAGAGCCTTCCCTCCTCTGCCACGGTCCTCAGCTTCCACTCCCAAATTCCTCCTGTCCTAACCACAGCTACGTTTTCCCTTTAGGGCTTTCTTATTATGACCCCTTTTAGCCAGGGCTATTTCCCTTGTCTGCCATGCAGCCCCTAAGCAACGTCAGGCTGCAGAGCTAGTCAAGTGAGTGACACAACCACGCTGGGGGTGAGCCTTGGACCTGGGGGACTGGCAAAGTCTCATGCAGAGTAGTGTCAGGGCCACAAGCAACAATTACAAATAGCCACTCTAATGGGTTCTTTTCACAAGGATGGCTTTGAAGTTCCCAGAAGAATTTAATAGGAAGCAAGAGTACGACCTTTCTAGTTCCTCAGGGCACACGGGGACTTGAAATAGGTTTTTCTTTAAACAGCAGTCCATGTCAGCTTAGAAGGCTTTCAGGTAGTAGCTGCTACCAGAGGTGTATGTTTTTAATTAATCAGTTTTGTTGCACTGCATTTTTTGTGAGAGAAAGAATGTATCTGATAGGGAGAATAATAACAAGAGTTCTTGGGTGAGAGGATGGCATGATGATAGAAATCAGTTCAGGTCAAAGGGGCAACAACATGACATCCTTCCAGCCTAAGAAAGCTCATTAGGGTCTGAGTGCATAAAACATGGGCTTGCTTTGTCATTCTGCAAAGGTGTCAGCTGGAGCCCAAGCTGCTGTTGAACTCTTACCTCACTAGGGATGAAGAAACTCTAAGCTGAGACAACGTAAGGAGAGCGCTTGTATTAGACAGATGCTTGCACTGCTTTACAAAGCCAGGAAATTCTGCCTTCATTTGGAGTGGAATAATACCCATTAATTTCAGCCAAGCAGGCTCTCCCACAGCCAATCCCAGGGAGGCTGGGAAGCTTATCCTGCCCATCGCCCTAAAACCCACAAAATGATGGAAAGATTATTCCGCAAAGTCAGTATGCACCGCTGCACATGGCACTTACCTCTTCAGGAAGAGAAAAGTAGAACAAATTGCTTCTTTGAAAGCTGGGCACATTTTCATACAGCCTAGCAGATAAATAATGAACTCTGCTCATGCTCTGACTGCAAAGCCACGTTCCTCCAGAGCGAGAGGAGAGGAAGACAGCTCTGCGTGGCTGAGGGTCTTGCCTGTGGCACAGGGCAACCATCACACTCCTCTAACGTGGCTCTGCAGACAGCACTCTGAGCTGTCTTGGTGAAGAGGAGGAAGGAGAAGTGCTGTAGGATGCAGCATGGAACACACACTTGGTTTTTAAGGCAGTGCCCTGGTGAACGGCAGCCCCAGCTCTCCAGGCAGCAGTGGAGCTGCACGCTGTGCCTGGAGCCCCACCTGAGCCCAGGGCAGAGCACCTGCTGCTGGCAGCACAGCCTGCCACAAACATCTACAGGGCAGGGTCCAATAAGGTGGCAAGCTGCTGGTTTCATATCATGCCTCTCTAGCACTTTCCCAAGCGGGCACACCAAGTGCTGTTGTGTTTCTTGGGGTTTTTCAAGCGCTCTGCTGCAAAGCAACCACACAGCCCATGGCCCCTCTGCCCCACTGACAGCTTCCATCCCTGGGAGCTGGGATAAAACACCTCTCTGGGGAACAGGACCAGAATAAAAGAGCCTCTGGTGGGAGACATGCCTGTGGTAACAGCAAAACCGAGTGTTCAAGGCTGGGGCCAGGCTCTGGTCAGTGGTGCCCCGTGACAGGACAAGGGGCAACGGGCACAGACTGGAACCCAGGAGGTGCCACCTGAGCAGGAGGAGAAAATTCTTTGCTCTGAGGGTGTCAGAGCCTGGCCCAGGCTGCCCAGAGAGGCTGTGGAGTCTCCTGCTCTGGAGAGATCCCAAACCCGCCTGGATGGGATCCTGGGCACCCTGCTGGAGCAGGGGGCTGGATGAGATGAACTCCAAAGGTCCCTTCCAACCTCACCACACTGGGATTCTGTGTGAAATCCACTCCTCTGAAGAATATTATGAAGATATGTACCTGTATTAGTTCCTAGGAGCTCTAGAAAGGGGAAATGTGATGCATGTCCCCCCTTTGCAAGGGCGAGGTAGAGCATTCATCATTTATGATTATTTACCAGTGAAAATTCTCTGTAAACAAACAAAAAGCATGTCATTTATTTCTCTGCCTCTGAACTGCTTACGCTGATAACTCTGTCAGCATCAGCAAACTGCTTTTGTTAAGCTGGAAGGATGATCTGAAGTACCTGTGCTGACAGACACTGCTTTCAGCTGCCTCCAAACCAGGCTAAAAGAACTTTTATCAGCCACACCTTTGACTTCTTGCAAGGTATGATTAAGGTGGGTGCTTTCAGAGATAAATTCAGAGGGGGTTGTTAGTCTTAATTTTCCCATCTGAGCCATTAAAAGAAAAATGTGACTTTGAGTCATAGAGCAGAGCCAGACCCAGACTGTTTATGGCCTGAAAAATTATCATGGTTTTGCCAGAAAGATAACTATAAAATTGAGATTCTGAGTCAGGTAGTAAGATTGCAGTAGAAAAGGATTAGCTTTACCCTTGTTAATAAAAGCTAAAATCAGCAAAGTATTGTACTGCTGAAGTACATCAATCTAGGGCATGTTTGGCTGCATCTTTCTCCTATCTCCTACTTGTCTGCTTTGCAGATAACAACTTGTGGGTCAAGTGAAGCTTGAAAGTATCTGCAACACTGGGATCAGAGAATAAACAGCAGAAAGTCTTATCAGTGCTTCCAGGAAATGAAAGATTGCAGAGAAGCTTAGAGAGGACCTGGCAGGAGGAGCAGGCGTGGAGCTGGCTGGTGTGTTTGTGCACTTGGGGGGGAGGTGGGTACCCAGAGAGGTGGTCACTGCCCCATCCCTGGCACCATCCCAGGGGAGGTTGGATGGGGCTCTGAGCAACCTGCTCTAGCTGGGGATGTCCCTGTCCCTGCATGGATTGGACTGGATGAGCTTTAAAGGTCCTTTTGGCCCCAAATCACTGTAGAGGAGTGCACAGGATCTTGGCACACGTGTTCCCAGGTCTTTAGGAGAATAAGGCAGGGAAGAAACAAAACTGATTCATATTACCCCTTAATTGGAGCCGACAGTACAGAAAACATACTAATTGAAACTACATTTAAAATGTTTCCATTTGGATGCTGTGGACTGGAAAGATAACAAATAGCTGCAAATTATTTTCACCTCCTTAAAACAAAGCAATTAATAGTACTTTGGTTATCTTACCTGGAAAGCCAGGCTCTGTTGAGAGCTGTTAAAGCCAAGTGTGAAAACAGTTTGCATGAAACATAATTAAAATTATGACCTGAGTGATCTTCTAAAACATCCCAAAGGAGTCCTGAAGTCAGAGCTATAAGGAAATGATTCCTCTCTACCTTTTGACTTTATTCCTGAACTGGCTCCTGAATCCTCATGCCACTGCCCCTTCCCTGCCCCTTGGCAAGGCTGGGGGGCTGCAGCTCCCCCGCCCTCCCCAGCACAGGAGAGATGCTCCCCAGCTGGGTGAGGCCCCTCCAGCACTGGGCCTGGAGTCCTGCCATGTATTATTCCCTCCTCTCCAGCTGCTGAGGGCCAACACCAAAACCCCCACCCAAATCCACTTCTGACACAGCCTGAGTGCTCCTCTGCAGCCAGTGCTCTGCCAGCGACACCCCAGCACCCCCCTGCACCCCCTGGGGCTGACCTAAGCAGACACACAGCTCAAGACATGTTCACAATCACAATAACCATCTTCTTCCTTACACCCACCTCAGCAGACACAGCTCCACGTGTCTCTCTGCTTTACACGTTCAGCAACCAAAGAATTGGAAACGTTCTTCTCATTAATCATTGTACTTCATCAAAAACATCAACAAAACAAAACCACTGCACAGTTGCCAAACAAAGGAACACAAGATTGGACAATTTTAATGCTTTTTCCCAGCTGTAGTCAGTCAAGGGTTTCATATCATGTTAGATTACAAAGGTATTTTCTGTTTCCTCATTGGATGATTTACAAGCAAGTATTTCCTCTATTTCTATTATTTTTCCCCTATAAACTAGTGCATTGCCCTGAAAACAGCCCCCTGAATGCCAGGGCTGTGTCTCTGCAGTGCCAAACCAAAAGCCCTCCCAGGACCAGCTCTGTACCCCTCACTGTTTGGAAACACATTCTGTTCTTCAGTAGGAAACTAAACCCAAGAGGACACGTGGGGAGAAAGCTTCTGCAGGATTTGGGTTTTGTCTGAGTCAGCCCCCAGCCCATGAACAGCCTGTTCAGGCCATCAGTCAGACTCCTGCACAACCCCAGCTCTGCTGACGACTTGTGTGACAAGGAAAGCAGGCAATGGAGAGAACAACATCTCACCCAAGGACTCCTGACCTGCAGCTATCAGCAGAGCTGAGTGACAGGGTGACACTGAACACAACCTCCCTGGGTGACAGAAGCAGCTCAGAGGTTTATTTTAAATAACAGTAAGTGTCATATTTGTTGCTCCATTTGTTCTTTCCAGGAAAACATAGTGATAGGAAAGACTGAGCAGCACCTCAGCATCCTGCAGGTAGCTGGTTCTGACTGCGTGCACCCTCTGCCCTGGAGAGACTGACACCCCTCAGGGAACACTGGGTACAAAGCTGCACTTTGCACGGGTCTTTTGGGAGACTTTCCACACACCCAGGCACAGCCTGAGTGCTCGGGGCAGTGGCTGCATCCTCTGTGAGACACATCATATGCTGGGCTCCAATCCCTGACAGGGCTCCTGCTGGACTTCCCCTGGCCCAAGCCAAGCTTTCGTCAGGGCATTTCCTCAGGAGATCCCCTTTCCTCCTGCTGTGACACACTCAGAGCCCTCTGGGGAACTCCACTCTGCTCCTCACTCTTCAGGTGCCCCAGCATTCCCAGGGAAGCCCATGGGGTGTGGTCCAAGATGTTTGGGGTGGCTTTGCTAGCAAGACCTGGACTCTATGTCTACCCCTAGAGAGAAGGTCTACAGAGCTCCAGCCCTGTGACACCACTGGCAAGATCACCACCAGAGAGATGGGAATGCAGCAGGGGCATGTTTGCTTCTCCTTTTCCTGATCCCCCTTCCCTGCTGGGGAGGGCTCATCAGGTGACAGACCAGGTATGAAAAGGCCACCAGAAGGTCTCCCTGGAGCCTTCTCCTCTACAGGCTGAACAACCCCAACTCCCTCAGCCTGCAGAGGAGTTTCAGCCCCTACTGAGTTACTTCAGCACTGAGCAAACCCACCGTGCCCCTGGCAGGGTCTGGAAGGAACCCACTCTCCTCTCCCTCACCTTGGCCTGTCCAAAGCAGTTGGCAGGGAGGTGCAAGCAGCAAACCTCTTAGAACAATCAAGAACGTTCATGAGGGGCGAAGAGGCTAAATTCACTGGAAAATTTATTCATGGTCTGTAATTCTGTGATACAGTGTCTAACAAAATGACACCCTGAGCTGCATGGTTAAACAGGACAATTCTGCTGCAATCAACACTTCATTTTCATTTCTTTTTTCTTGCAGAAAGTCTTGATTTCAAATATCCTGGAAGTGTTTAACAGCTGATATTAATACGAGTACAGATTTAATATAAGGCTCTTTATTCCACGGACATGATAAGCACCATGGCAAGTGGTGTAGCTATGGTAACTATAGATTTTTGTATTTCTTTTCCCACTGAGCAGCAGGAACAGACATCTCATTAGATGCAGTGCTAGACTTCTCCCAGGTACCACTCAGTGCTCAAGGAATAATCAAGCCAAACATCAGATCCAGGACTGGATGGTCTTCCTCTCCTATTACACGTGTCTGTTGGGTTTTATGGGTGTTTTCATGTATTTAGCCATTAAACTAATTCCCTTCCTTGTTTTTTTGCCCTCTGGCTAGAAAATAAAAATATACTTCTGCTCCTCACTGTCAGACTGAGCTGAAAACCAACAAACTCACCCCAAACTGCTCTCTCAGCCAACCCAGCACCACTGGTTCTGCCTGCTGGTGGAAGCACTTTGCAGCTGCTTGCCTGTGAGCTGTTCCACTAAGGACTGGACTCCAACAATTCCAAATTACCATTAATCTCAGAAAAATACACAAAGGGAAAAAAAAAAGAAGGGGGGAAAAGAAAAAAATCTCTTACTCTGAGTAAAAATGCAGCAGTGAAGTCACCAGGTCTGACAGAGAAGTGAAATCCCAACAGCCAAATCCAAGAGGAGCAGGCTCCACTAGCTCCCAGTGAGCCATGGAGCCTTTTTCTGCAGGGAAGAGGAGGAAGGGGATGCTCCCACACTGGATCTGCTGGTGGGGGGGTTTTGTGGACTGAACATCACTGCCCCACGAGCTCAATCCTGTTACTTCAGTGCCAGCTAGGGGCAAAACTTTACACCCGAGGGGAAGAACAATTTACATCACTCACTTAATAAGCCTTCTAGCCTATATAGATGTGAGTACAATCATAAGCTGCTCACTTCTAAATGATGTTTGGTGTCCTTAAAATAATTCCTTCACTGTCCTTCCCTCCCTGCAGCATGGGACAGCTGTCGTGGGGCTGGTGGCTGTGACACCATGGCACGGGGACTGCAGCACAGCTCCTTGATAGAGGTTTTCATTCAGAGTTTTTAAAGGAAGTGGCTTTGTAATGAAGAAAAGGAAAAGCTACACCTTGCTTTGAAGATCAGGGAGATGAAATGGGTATCTCGAGGGCTG
Organism: Merops nubicus; assembly: GCF_000691845.1. NCBI lineage: Eukaryota > Metazoa > Chordata > Aves > Coraciiformes > Meropidae > Merops > Merops nubicus. The sequence continues at coordinate 14,991 of NW_008606634.1, forward strand.
TGTGACTGGCTGCTGCAGGACGATGTGTGCAAGCCAAGAAATCCCTCACCAGTACCAGGGAGCTGATGAGAACTGGGCCACACCAGGGAGCAGTTACCAAGCACTGAATTTAAGCACAAGCACTGCACTTCACAGGCCATGACAAGTATTTTCTTCCCCAGAATGTTGCATCCCAAGGATGCACTGGAGGCTGTTCTCTTCTGCCCTGCCTGCACACCAAGCCTCAGTGTTTCACTGCCCTGGGGCTTTCCATGGCAGCAGCACAGTGAGATGGGCACTACTCAGGCTGTACCTTGGAAACAGATCTGCATGGAGGTTGGTGATGGCTGCTGGGCTGGTAATAACCATACTAATTTCATAAATTCAATTAACAGGTTGTAATGACCACGGGCAAACTCAAATGGCTGCAAAGCAACTTTCCAGCAATCAGAAATCACCAACTGCACACAAGACCAAGAAAATCCACAAAGACTCTAACTTGTAAAACCTCAAATTCAGCTCCCATGTCACCTCAGAGGCCAAAACACAGCACACAGCCTGGCACAGGACTCCTGCAGTCCTTGGCTTAAAGGCTGATAGTTGTTCTCTCCTAAAATCTCTTTACTAGTTACTTCCAGTTAAACTATTCAGTGGCCAGACAACATTGTGCATCTGAGTTTAAAACTTTCTTGGGGTTGGAAGATTTCTGGTTATATCAAGTCAGGTTTTGCACGTGAGGTTATGGATCATGGCTGCTCTTGGGGACAGTTTTGGTGTAATTCTGTAGAGGACACTGTGCAAGCTGCAGGGTGCCAGTGTAACACTCCCTATTGCTCAGGCAGGAGAGAAAAACATCACTCCAAATATTCCAACGTTCCAGCCTGGGGGCCTTCTTGTAATATCAGTGAAATTAAGCTGAGAATGTGAAGTCTGACTTCATACAGGTGCAGCTCTTGATATCTGAGTGGCCCCATTGACACAGATGAGGATGGGAGTGCAGCGAGCTGCCACGCGAGAGTCCTGCCAAGGTGACACTGACCCTGCTCGGGAGAAAGGGACTCATCATAAACAGATGGAAGACAAGACAGCCCAAAGTCTTTGCCTTTTCCCTGCTATTACAGCTGATGAATTTGACAAATTCTCCCTGAGAGGATGTAAGGACTGTTAAATTAGGCAAAGGGAGAACTCGGCGCTATGAAGAGTTTATTAGGCAAAAAAAAAGCCAGGGGCTGGTCCATGAGGTACAACAAAACATGTTCACTCTTCTTCACATTTCCTGGGAAAAAAAATCCCCTAACAAGACAAAGAGGAACAACAGAACAAAAGAAGATACTTGTGCACCAATTAATACTCACTTGTGTCTCACAGATGCAGATCTAGCTACCAAGCTTTTAATATCCAAAGCCCTTATAGCCATGAATGATGTGTTCTGACTGGCATTGCTCAAACATCAAACTGTGAGGTGAGAGTTTAAGTGCTGAAAGATTCTCAGTTTTTAAAAGAGGAAACAGTGACACCTCCCTACAAACCCTGTGCCATGGAAGTTGTGAAAGGTGTGAGAACATCTGCACAATAATGAATAAGGGAGCACGCAGTGGTGAGAACACATTAAAGTGCCTCATCAAAAGTAGTTATTTTGGGATGTAAAAAAGAAAGTAGCCCACTCCCCACGGGCTCAGGCAGGAGGGGACCTGGCACAGGAACTGTGCTGCACGTGGAGGCTGCAAACTCCCCAGGGTCTCAGGGCATCTGCTGGCACACAGAGAGGTCTGCCAGCAAAAGTTTCCTGGACATATAAAAAAAATATATGAGAAAAAATATAATCTCCTGAGTAGCTGGAGTGAAGCTGTGCTTATCAAAGAAGAACAGATGAAGGCTTGGCTCCCCCTGACCTACCTTTAGGTCTTATTCAAGCAACAGTTGCCAAAGACTTATTCCAGAGGGGTTTGAAATGAAACCTGTGAACACCACAGAGTGCTCTCAGCTCTACAACGTGCTTAAAAAACATGTGGCCATTGTGGGGGACGCCCTTCACAGTCTGAAATGGCATGAGAAGAGTCTAACCTGGCACTGCCAAGGAGGGGAACTGCAAAGCTGCTCCAGTCACTCAGAAGGGGGCTAGGGAGAGATTCATTTCTGGCACTAGTTTGGCTGCTGGGCAACACGCTGCTCTCAGGGATGTAGAAAACCTGAAGGGAAACTTTGATTCAGATGGATATCGAGACCTTGAGAAATGGGTAAAAATTAAAATACAAATGGAACGTGCAAATGCAGATGAAGGGGGGAGGAGGAATGATGCTCTGGAAGAAAAGTCCTGCTTCTTCCTTTTCAGAGCTTGGAGAGAGCAGCTGCCCCAGCCACGCTGGTGGCAACAGGGTCTGAGGACAGCACAGGAGAGGGAACTCACCAAAATTAACATCTCAAACCCACCAAACAGCACTTTCAGGTTTCACTCATCCCTCTTCAGAGCACACCAACCTGTATTTTTCTTTCCAGTGTGTTGGTCTTAAGTCACTCCAGTCCTGTGTGTTTTCCTCTCCCCAGAGGTTGTGTCTGTATGAATATTTTAGTTTAACAAGTACCTAAGACAACAGCAAACCAGCAGCACTGCACCCCACAGCTCTCAGCACGGGCACCCCTCGGGGGGTGCAAAGCAAGAGGGTGTTGGGCTGTTCAACCTCAGCAAAAGGAGCTGGGCTGTGGCTCAGAAGAGATGGCAATCAGGATGTTCTGGAATAAACACGTGCAGGCCAGCTTCTGGTTTAAATCTGCAGGAGTGGTGGAGTGCAGGGAGGCTGATGGAGTGCAGAAGGGACTGGTGTGCACCCCTCCACCAGCCTGGGCACAGGAGAGACGTGGCCCTGACAGGCAGCACCCACTGGGATAGGGGCTCAGGGGCAAACGTGTCTGCTGGCTACAAGAAAAAGGAGGAAAAAATGACCTCTGAACTGCAGCAAATGGGAAATCAAAAAATACCCCTGTGGTTCACAGCGTGGCACAAGAGCACGTTGGGTTTTGGCTGCTTCCCCAAACCCTGCTGTGCCAAGTGCCACAGAACAAGAGCTCCTGCTCCTCAGGGGGAGCGATTCCAGCACAGCCTGCTGCAAACACCTTCTGGAGGAGCTTCAAGAAGTGCTGCCCAGCCAACGTTGGGTGGGATTTCTGCAAGTCTCCCAGCAGGTCTGGCCTTGGTCCTCCCTTTTAGGGGAGGGACTCACAGACTTCAGCTTCTGGGGCTGTGCTGCAGCAGGAGAGAGGACAGGGTGTAGGACACAGGGCAAGGCACCGGCCCGATGCTGCAGTGAATCAGATGTTCTCTCCATTTCCCACTGATGGGACCAGCACAGGGTAGCTGGGGTTGGAAGGGACCTTTAAAGGTCACCTCAGCCAGCTGCCTGCAGGGGCAGGGCACGGTCCTTCACGCTGTGCCCAAACCAGCTGCAGTCCCAGCTGAGCACAGGGCAAACGCTCAGGTTCTGCACTAAAAAGTAGCTGAAACCAGCCTCAAAGCTGAGCTCCTGCCAGGGGTGGGACCAGCCAACCCCTAAACCCCAAATCACCCTCTGGTGTTTGCTGACCTAGAGGCAATGGGGAAGCCTCTGCTCTTCAGGCACGGAGCCTTCCTCCAGGAGGGTGAGAGAAAAACAACCTCAGCTGAAAAACTTGCTCAGAAGGGAAGGGAGTTTGTTCATCCAGCTTATGCTTGAGGGCCTCCACTACACCTTGAGGTCTGTTCTGCAGATGGAGTTCCACTGACCACGGCACAGAGGGTGCCACCACAGCTCCATGGCTCCCCAGCAGATGCCCTGGCAGAGGCCATCACTCCTGCACTGCTGCCTGCACAGACTGAGGCCTGAGATGGACCCCACAGCACTGGGGCAGTGCAAGGGTCACCCCCTGCACCACTCGTCCCATGATCAGCCCAATACCACATCCACAAAATCATTCACAGCTTGGAAAACAGGAAAATATGGAATAAGGACTAATTTGGAACAAGCCTGTGCAACACCCCAATGCACCTCTGTGCTCTGCTTTTAAAATAAGCATATCATTATTAGAAGAAATTAATGATAAGTGTTTAGGTTTTCAGTAAGCTATTCTGGAATAAAAATAGATGCAAGTGAAGGCCTGTCAAAGTGCTTCTGCTTATCAATTTTGACAGCAAATTCTCATTTCTTAGCAGTCTCCACTGAATAGAAAATCCTTCAAGTGAGGTTAAACACAGAGCACTTTCTCAGGGTGAAACTGGCTGGATTTAAACTGAAAATGACGCTTCAATCCAGAGAATAATTCTTCTACACCACATACCCTAAGGCATGACGAGCTACAGAACATCACACAGTTGGGACCCAAAGCTTTCAAAGAGTTGCCTGGTCCCCAGAGCTGCTGCTGGGTGGTGTAGGTGGCCCTGGGATGTCCTGAGCTGCCTGGGACTGGGTGCAGGAGGGGGACAGGCACAGAAACTCCCTGGCTCTAGGGGAGAATGGAGCTATTTACCTCTTTTGACATAAGCCCAAGATCAGTTTGAAACCATGTCATGACTCATATCACAACAGCCTCATTAGAGCATGATCTAAGTAATTGCATCTGTATTCCAGGAGAGGTGAGACCAAGCCATGCAGTGACTTCACACAGGAAGGTGCTGCACGTACCTCAGAAATGATCCCAGCACTTTGCAATCACCACAGAAATTCCTCTGCATATAGATTGAGTGAAAAATGACTTGTAAAGCAACTGGAAACCTTTCAGAAGCAGGACATTGTCCCCAAGCCCTGGGAGGAGAGCCCTGGGCTGTGCCTGAGCTACCCTCACTCCTAACAGCCTAGGTGGTGGTGGTGTGTCCTGGCCAACCCTCCCAGCTCTGCCCTTGCAGAGGGGTTCAGTGATGGGCATTTCCAAATTAACTCACTCAGCCCTGGACACCTTCTCGTTGCCCAAAGCAGTGTGCAGGAATGGCTTTGGGGAAACCCAACCCAAATTCCAGAGGAGTGCAGAGCCCAAGGGTCTGCCAGCTGCACCCCAAGGCTCAGGAAACGTCTCTGCTGAGCAGGCAGCTGCCCCTCCTGGTGCCCTGAGTCCATGGCACAGAGCTGAGGGGAACAGTCAGCTCCAGTCTGGAAATCTGAGGCAGGAATCTCAGCTAACATCAATTTGTACCTTTCTTCTTCAAAGCAATGGGACCACGGTGGTTTAGTCATGGTCAGCATCTGGCCCACACCGAGTCCAAGTTCAGCAGAGGAGACACACAAATGATAACAGGCTGCTGGTGAGCTGCAGGAGTTCACCAGGATTTCACCAGGAGTTCACCAGGATTTCACCAGGATCCCTGCTAAAACAGCTCTAAGTGCAGGAGGACCACCAGTCCCATCTTAGTGCAAAAAGCAACCAAAATAACAACACCCAGTAACAATAAAAAAAACCTTCTGGGCCTCACTCCTGAGTCCAGAGAGCAGCAGGAGGTTGGAGGTGCCCTCCTGGGGTGTGCGTGGTCCCACCCGTGCCCCAGGAGCATCTCCCCCTCCTCACCCACGGGAGGTGGCCCAGGGGTTGGGCACCAGGGCACCGCCCGCCAGCCTGGCACCGGGAGGCTCCGAAAGCCCAGGGGATGGATCCAGGGCTTCCAGACATCACAAACACTGGACTGTCTTTTCCCCCTGACCCATAATTGCGTGGTGAGAGATGAGGAGAAAGGTGCTGCAGACATCTGTAGGGTACCAGACGTGACCCTACAGCTCTACAAAAGCATTTGATGTTTCGACGCCTTGCTCAGGGAATGGACAAGGTTTTTTTTATCCCCCCCTGACCCAGATATCACGTAGAGTTTTTCAAGCCTTGTATTTTCATCAGCCTCAACAGAGAAGCAGCCCTGTTTGTCACTCACAGGGAACAATTTAAAAGCATTATAAATGCATCTCCCCCTGCACCACACCACAGAAACTGAGAGAGCCAAGAAACGACAGAAGCGCCGTGTTCATACCTGCAGACAAATAAGTTACCAGCAAAACAAGTGTCAATTCACAGCCAAGCTGATGTTTCCCTCAGCTCATTGCTTTACTTTTAACGCAGGGTGTTGTTTCTGCCTGGGTTTTGTTTTGTGTTCCTGGAAGAACAAATCAAAGCCCAGCAACCAGAGCTGCAGCGAGCGGCCCCGCTGGCACAGGGACGCTCCAGGGGGGAGGAATGGAGAGCAAAAAAAAGTCCTGCTGGAAGCACTGGTGTCTCCAGACCATCGTGAGCCCAAACCATCCTCACCTCAAGCATTTTTCATAGTTTTGTTTGCCCCAGATCTTAAAATCTTAGAGCAGGTGAACGGCCAATTGTTTTTTTATAGGGCTTGGATGATAGAATTATTTGTGTGCTTTTGCAGGCAGCAGTTCCTTACACTGCACAGCAATGCCTCGTGGAACAAATAATTCTCAGGCATGTGTGTGAGCTCCTAGTTATTTTAATTTTAAATGTTTTTTTAAATTTTATTTATTTAAAACCACTGATTTCTCCAGTGCTTTAATGTCATTATCTCCCCCCTATTCTTCCCATCTCCTTCTTTCAGCCATTTCATCCTCACAGGGTCACCTCTTACTCTTTCACGTTTGATTTGCAGCAAGACTTTGAGCGGCCCCTTCTCTCCAGCTGCTTTGTTCTGTTTCCCTGCACGCCAGCCACCATCAACCCTCTGGAGTGTGGCCCCTGGCTGAGGCAGGTCATCCTCCTAAAGAGCTGCACACCTTGAGCAGGGCTTGCTGCCCGAGCTGGCTGAGTTAGAATAATGGGCATGATTCAAATACAATAAAAAGCAATTTGGACACTTCACAAGAACTCGGGCTGAACTGAAACTGGAGCTGTGGCAATTTACACTAGCTGAAGGTATCAGGGTTTTTTTTTTTCCTGTGAGTGAGACACCCAATTCAAGCAAGATTCCTGCCTTTGCTGATGTAAGTTTTCACCTCTTAGGGACCAGCTAAGCATTCTGAAGGCTGTGCACAGCAATTTCTTCTAGCATCAGCTGCACAGTACCACATTCTCCAGGCCAGTACCTTTTGTACCTGGGCAGAGCCCCAAAGGATGGGCAAAGCCATCCGAGAGCACGCACAGGATTGCAGACATGAGAAATATTCATTAATGCTTGTGAGTTACATCTCTCCAACATCAAAAGCCTTCTCATTCCTCTAACTCCACCAGAGGAGCAGTCATTCCTGGCTGATGATGTCACAAACACGACCTCAGCTCACAAGATCACACTCAGGCCATCACAACACTCAGGAAAAGCCAGCCCTCAAAAATTGTTCACTCGTGGTCGTACAGAAGTGGCCACTGGGATCACCCATGGAGAAAAAAATACCACCTAGCAAACTTTTTTTTGAGCCATTTATCATTTTAGAGTGAAGAAGATTGCTCACATGTTAGCAAAAGTTATTTTCATGCTGCCAGGCAACCCTGCTGGTAAAGAAATGACTCAGAAAACATTTTGTTAGCTGCTAGATCTGATTACCATAATTAACTTTTGACCATTTGCTCGTTCCTTTTTAAAATTGTTATCAAATACCTACATCTTCAAAGGCTTTCATGGGATCCACCTCCACTGGTGGGAAGTTGAAGACCACCAGCCCCTTCTTTTCCCTGGGGCCCAGCACAGGGATGAGAATCACCCCAAACATCCCTTCTCAAAGCCAGCCCTTTGGCAGTGCACGTGTGAACAATTTTTAAGGTAAATACTTGTTTTAACATAGCTGCACTGCTGCACACCCCTCATTTGTGTATATCATCATCATCAACATTTGAGAATAAAGTAAGAAGAAGCTAGATTTTTCCTTACCTTTTTGGCAAGCAGGCAAAAGCTATACAGTAGGTGGAAGAGTGTACCAAGTAACAGATTTTTGAACACTCTTTCTTACTGGTGGTATGCAGTCTACAGGAAAAGTAAATACATTGGTATGTACAAACCATCTGGTCACAACAAACTCTGCAAATTTTGCCCTGTCACGGAGGCCACGACATGAATCCAAGTGAAGAGCACAGACCAGAGCAGTGACAGAGGAGAGCTGAGAGATGCCAATGTAGGAAATTAACTCTAGGTGAGAAATGAATTAACCAGTTCACAGAAGTTCAGGTACCTCAGAACATGGGAGAAGCTGCTCAGAAAAAAGCAGAGATTTATTTTTTATTCCTTTTCCCTGAATAAACTCTGGAACATTTTGGCTTTAGCTGAAGAACCCCTAGTCCCTCCTCACACACAGCCACCCAGGTTCCTCAGCAACCATTGTAGGGCTTTTCCTGAGAAATATGGAGTAGGTGCTGGTGAGGATGGAGAGGAATGAACATACAAACACAGCAGGGCACAGCACGGGAGCATTTCCACAGCCAGGAGGTGCTTGTTTTCCACAGGGACCATCCACAGTTCCCTGGTGGGAACTCACACACCAAGTCCACACCCATTCTCAACCCATGGAGGGAAGTGAGGATGACACTGGCTGTGCTGGAGGGGAGCTGACAGCACACAGGGAAGCTCTCTTCTAACACAGAAACCTGCACAGGGTGTCTGCTCTGTCTGGGGACAACAGGCAGCAGCTGCACTTCACTGCTGGAGACTGAGTCATAGAATGATCTGGGTTGGAAAGGACCTTA
>NW_008606635.1:0-5256 GCF_000691845.1 Merops nubicus
CCGGGCCCGCTCCCCGCTCCAGCCCGCTTAGAAACGGGTCATCTTTCTTAAAAGGAACGTGTTTTAAATACTCGGAAGTGGTTTGAAAGATGGAGTTAAAAAGTTTTAGGCTGAATAAGCATAAAATGAACTGCTCTGAAGCCAGGACAAGACTGGAGGGTCCCTCTGACTAAAGGGATAACCTCGAAGGTTAAAATAACCAGAAACAAGACAGTAATTAAAAGCAGTACCTAAAGACAATCAGATTCTGTCAAATTTTATAGCTAATGCCTCGTTCTGGCTTCTTTACATAAACCAGAGACAGATTTGGACAGAGAGCAAAACTGAGGTGTCCCTGACATCACCTGTCATGGTTTTTATACTAAAACCCCCTCCTCCAGGGGAATGGGCTGTGGGGGTGTGTGAGGCTGGGGGAAGCCAACCTTTGACAGCTTTGTGGCTGATGTCAGCCTGTAGAAGGGAGCCCAGGAGGTGAGGCAGAGGGAATTTATTGCTCCAGGTCCCTCCTGCCACGGGACATCACCTCTGAGCCACCTCAGCCTGGCTGCAGGGCGACCCTGGCAAAGTTTCCCCTTCCTTTGTCCACACAAACAATTCAGTGTAGCTGTAGGTAACCTGCTGCTGCTTCTCCAGAGCTATGCAACTAGTTCGAAGGAGTAATAACTCCCTGGTCATAATATGAAGGCTCAAAGGAAAACGTTATAGTGGGATTTCAGAACAGAGTAGCTTAGCTCATTATCACTCTGAAAAAGTGGTGAGCATTTACCAAGACATCCCATTTTAGCAGGCCAGGTTGTGACACCCACACTGACAGGAAAAGGATCTCAGTAGATTTGAGCAGCTGAGTGTGGCTGCTGGCACAGGTGCATAACCATGGCTCCACAGTCCTTTCAACAATCCCAGGGCCTGAGGGAGCTGGTAAGTGGTGCTTGTGTGATCACCCAATGTGATCTGTCCCTGATTGTAAGGAAATCCAGTTCAGACACATCCAGGAATCACAAGGCAAATCCTTTCTTCCGCTCCGTTCAGCCCAAGAGGCTGTAGACCCCCAGCTATGCCAGCAGCAGCTCGTATTTTTGGCTCCTACATCATCTCCTCTGGCACAGGAGGAGAGGCTGAGGCACAGGAAAGAAGAGCAGCAGTGGCTGGAGCTTTCTGACAGCACAGAGCTGGCAGCAGCCCCTCGGGAAGCTTTGCCAGCTGGCACAAGTAGGGCAGCCAATATCCTGGATTCAGGGAAGCAAGGAATGTGACTTCATATATTGGCTTTATCAACACTCACTGTTATGGGATTGCTTTTAAAGTGATATCTTGAGTTTTGTCACAAAAATCCTCAAGAAAACATTTTTTTCATGTTGATTTATGGTTACTTCTGCTAGTAGTATCCTGGGAGTACTTTATATCCAGCAGTGTTCATTCAGAACTATCCTGTCATAGGGAGAACCAACAGGCACTCAATGGACATTCCACTGGACATCTGCAAGTAGTGAAATAGCTGAACTGTTACAGATTTACAGTAGTTTAGTATCAGCTATGTCACTCCTTAAAATATGCTTCTTGTGGGCTGGTGGTATTCATTTAGTATATAAAATAAAAATACTTTATTTTTTTTTTAGTTTAGTAGAGTCCAACAGCACCAGTGGGATCATCACTGTGTGGGGAACTGCAGAAACAGGGTCAGAGACTGAGGAAATCTCACACTTACCTCAAGACAAGGTACAAGGTGGGAATCACAGAACCATAGAAGGTTTGGGGACTTTTAAAGGTCACCTAGTCCACGGCTGCACAGCACAACAGAATTTCTGGGGAGGAAAAGAGAAACGTAGGAGTAGTGAGAACAGGTGGCCATACAAGTTTCTGTTTTAAGCAATTCATAGAGGTGTAAAAATAAACTCTATTTATTTCTATGTCACATCTAATAGAGCAATAAAAATCTGCTGCTTTCAGGGGATGAGTGTCCCAGGTCTGGCTGAGCAGGGACGTGTCACCTCTGATGGTCAGGATCAAGTCCCAGGCAGGAGAAGCCAGAGCCAGAGCTTCCCACTGCCTGTCACAGGGTATTTATAACTACAGGGGTGGTCACAACATCTGCTGGGGACAATGGCCCCAGATAAATATCCCCCTGGGAAGCTGCGATACTGAGGGATTCTCTTAGACATAATCGACTCCAGCTCATCAGGATTAATTACCATGTGACTAATTGTTGAATATTCTGGTAATTCCTGTCCTCAAACTCTGTAATTGTAAAGGGTGTAAAGGGAGTAAAAGTGTGTAAAGGGAGTAAAGGGTGTCAAGGGAGTAAACAATGTAAACCCTTTAGTCCCTTGACACCCATCACAACCATTAAAATCTCCATTAAATGTCTTTAATAGAGAAATGTCTTTAATGGAGAAAGTCAGACAGACAAATTTCCTATTTGAGGATCCACTAAGACATTTTCTTAAACATATAAAGTAGCTGAGAACAGCTTTTTATAATAATCCATGCTTTATAATACATTCCTATCTGCTGATCCCTTTTTTTACCTCAGTGTGACTTAAAATCTGGGAGTAGATTACACACTGATAGCAAGATCTGGACTCTGCTTACAGCTCCTGGAGCTGCTCAATGAGCTGTGCCCATGGACTGGCCTGTGCACATCAGGCTGCTATTTAAAGTTGCAGTGTCATGAATCTATTTCTAACTGTGCTGGGCAGGGAAATGACTTTCCAAACTGTGCCCCTCTCCGGGCAGGAGAGGGAGGAGGTACGTGGACAGGACAGGGGACAAAAATGGGGAAAGTGCTGAAGGTTCAGTGGCACCAACGCTGAGCTGCCTTGCTACAGCTCCACAGAGACTCTCCCACCACACTCCCACCCCCCAGCACTTTTTCTGTGCAAACGTGTTGTTTACAGAACAGAAGTGTCCCAGGATTTGTTAAGAGTCTGTGTGTGAAACTGGAAAAATGTTGTCAGAGCTTTCTTTCCTTGGCATAAGAACTGAGACTATGAATAAATGGTTAAAACTCCACTGCCAAGACTGCTAGTGCCAGTTACCCAAAACTCCAATCAGTCTTCCCAAATGACTGGCAATGAAGTAGCTGAGCAGTACCAGTGCTAAGCCAGGAGCACTAGGAATGGTGTCACCTGGCAGTTTTTAAATGTGTGTTTTACTTTTCCCCCCTGTCTCTCTCACAGAACATACTGAGGAGAAATCTGTCACATCACTTATTCCATACTGAAAAAAAAAATTAAAAAACAATTCAAATTGGACATAGAAATAATAGCACTAGTTAAAACAAAACAACCAACCCACACTGGCTAGCAAATTCCTGTACTTAGAGCTGTTAGAATTTTCAGCATCAAAACTAGAAGTGAGAGAAGGAAGCACAGAAGGTTCTTACTCAGGCAAAACTGTAGACTTGGAAAAATCTGAGTGATAAGGAATATAGGGAATAGATTTGAATCCTTCCCTTTGTAGGATTTCCTGCCTCCACTCCTACTACTGTTGGCTACACAAACCAGTTCTTTTGCATTTGGCTCAGGTATTTCTAAACAGAACTATGGCCACAACATGGACACAACCTCAGATACTGGAAACTCTTTAGTTCCCTTTTCTGCATTTCCTAATTCAGAACAAAAATAAAAACTTTGACACCACCTATGAAAGAAAAGGTCTGAAAGAAATGAAGCCATCTTACCAAAACATGTTTTATTTCTCTAATTAAAGCTTTTCCTGGTGTATTTCTTTTGCCAGGGCATGTGGAGTTTGTATTTCCAGATAATAGCCTAATTCTTGCCACAGAACAATGCCACAGCTGTGGTGCAGCTCCAGACTGAAAGCCAAGAGCAGGGCAGGGTGTCTGGGCCAGCAGAGCTTTACGTCAGGTCCTGATAGAAACTGGGTTACCAGGAAGCCTGGATGGGCTGCTGCACATTTCAGCTGGGTCTGAGTCCATCTGAGGTGACTGAATCAACCACATAAATGTGCAAAGGTTTTCTTAAAGCTTTTCTGCCTTTTCCAAACACTGACTGGCCTAATGGAAGATACTGTCTCTACCTGCAGAGCTTTCCTTAAAAAAAACAGGCAGCCTGAAACCAAACCTCTTCACCCCAAAAACAAACCCAGAGGAGCTGAGTGAGACGAGCAGTGGCTGCAGTGAAGCCAGAGCACACACCGAGCACCCTGCTGGTCCCCTACGAGTGCCACCAGGAGCAAACGTCCCCTCCCCCAGCACTGCCTGCACACTGCTCTGCACGGCTGGCAGGGGCCGGCCCCATCACAGCACGGGTTCAGGGCAGGGAGCTCCAGGTGAGATCCCATCTGCTGTGGTATTTCGGATGCCTTGTGAGAAGCAGAAATATGGGGATCTCTTCCTAGGCAGAAAAGAAAGCAACACAAGCTCAAAATCATTAGTTCTGTTTCTCTGTCTCCTGTCTTCCCAGGTAAGATGTGTTTCCCTCATTCCCTCTTGTGCACGTTTTCCTTGCACTATAAATTGCTGAGCACATTATGACATGATACTGGCACAGAGGAAAGGGTCACCTCTTCTGGCAGAGTCACAGAAAGTATTTGTTTCAACTGCTTAACAGGTAATGGAACGTCTAGCAAAAAGAAAGGTATTTATAATATATTAAAGTGTAATACTAGTATGGATGTAGGTCTGTTCTGGTGCAGCTACTCAGTGTTTATATCAATAACCAAGATCAGATCTTGGCTCTTTTTGTTAGAATTCCAGGCTTGCATAGCATCACACTGCTTTGGTATCCACTGTGTAAACACCCATTAGAGGATAGTACAGAAAACTGAAAGAAAAAGAGAGAGAAATGCCAAATTGAGCCATTCCTTGACATTCACATGAAGGAAGCTTCCCGAGCCTCAAATCAGATTAGTCTTCATTAGCCAGCTGTTGCCAAAATACATTGAAAGGGATAATGCACCCCAAAAATCTGTAATCTGTAGGATGCCACAGCTCCCATTGAAATAAAAAGTAAAAAATAGGCTTTATTAGCAGGATGGATTTAAGTGAACTCAGTTTGTGCTCTGAAGTTGAGACGAACACCCCTTTCCTCGAGGGGCCAGCGCTGGTTGCTGCGGGGCCGTGCTGCTGTCCCGGCTGTCGGGACACTGTTGTGTCCCTGCTGGGTGGCTGTGCCCAGCAGACGTGGCTGGGTTCAGGCCCTCAGCTCACACTGCAGCTCAGGCCAGGCCGCTCGGGTCTCAGCAGAGCCCAGACGCCTCCCCGCGGAGCGCAAAGCGCGGCGAGGCCGCGGGGAC
>NW_008606636.1:0-5509 GCF_000691845.1 Merops nubicus
GTACGCCTGCAAACAAACAAACAAAAGCAAGCGTTTATTTTTTGGATTAAGGGCACGGCAAACAAGGGGGGAGCGCTGGAGGCGCCTCGGAGCAGCGAGACAATGCCCCGGGCACGGAGGGGACCCCCCAGCTCCCCCACCACCGGGTCTAAGCCCCGCCGAGGGCAGCGGCGCCGGGCTCGGAGCCACGCTCCCAGATCAGACCCAAATGCCCCCAAAAGCAGCACTGAGGGGATGGGTCACGTCCCAGGGGTGGCACCACTGCGGGTTCTCCGCTTTTGGCAACGCGGGAAGCCAAGAGGGACAAAATATTAAAGCTGTAGATATATTACACAACACCCTAAACGGCAGATTCAGACCAGGAAATGTGAATTTCTACAGAAATCAGGGGCTCTGCAGCCCGTGTGCTTACACCTTCAACACAGGATTGACAGAAACGATGTTTTTTGTGGACTAAAATCCATGTGAGATGCCTGGATGCTGTTAGCATCCAGTCAGCTTTGGTTTTTAAGAGGAAAAATAAATAAAACTTCCCTCAACTCCCAGCTTTCCGTGGTGGTCAGCAGCTAAAGCAAGGCAAATGGGTTTACAGGGAAGTATTTTAAGGAAAAAAACCAAATCCACTTTGTATCTGTTACAGAAGCAGCACTTTTCAGCACTCATTCATCTTAAATAATAGGTGAAAGATGCCCAAATACCACCTAGGAAAATCACTCAAGATTAGGTGCATTTTTGTAATTAAATGTAGACGAGGTGCTCAGCACATCAGGGATCCAGTGAAATCTCTGCTCCAAAATGCCACAAAGCACCCCCTCGACACACTGAAAAATAATTTCAAACCCTGCTGTACCCCAGCAACCACAAAGTTAATGAAACGTGATGCAGTGAGGGCAGCTCTGGGGCTTGCTTTGTTGGGTGCTGGTGGGCAGGGGAAGGGGCGCTCCCTTTTACCCCTTCAGAGGAGAAATCCATCTCTTTGCCCCGTCCCGCGGGGGCTGGAAGTGCAGAGACCCTGAGCACACCCGTGCTGGGGGCGGGGGTTCTCCTCAGCCTCCTCGCATCAGGCAACCCAGGAGAGTTTCCTGAGCAGAAAGAGGTTTGTTACACCCTGGGGTTTTAAATGTTTGGTTGTAATCCATTAAAAAAAGGAAACAAGTTGACTCTCTCTCTTGAAAAACCCTCCCAGCCCCACAACTCGCAGCAATCCCTGTGCAGAACTCAGCCAAGAGGCCTTGTAAGAGCCACCCACACGAGGCGTTGATCTGGACCTTTGGTTGTGTATTGCTGCAGACCAAGCTAAAAATGTCCCAGCACGACCAAGTTTATTCTTCAGATTTCCAGTGGGAGACCCCAACAACCCCCCGACCAGAGCAGCCCATATCCATGGCAGTTGCATTAATTTTGTAAGCACTTTGCAGCAGCGTGTTTATTAACCTCTTCAGACCATGTTCTGTACGCTGTAAAAAAAGAATTCAGAGGTGAAAGGGACCAAAGATAATTATTTATGCTGCTATGTGTCACCACTTCCACTTGAATCCCTTTTCAAGGCTTTAAAGCTTTGAAATTTACAGGCAGCAACGCGAGATTCAATTATTGGTTTTGCACCCGAAACCCTTTACGGGAGCTTCTAATTTTACTGCAGTGCTGTTGGTCCCGAGGAAATAATGACATTGGAAAGTTCATTTAAAAATAAACAGGGAAAAAAAAAAAAAGGAAAAAAAAAAAAGAAAAAGGGAAAAAAAGGAAAAAAAAAAAAGGCAGGCAACAAAAAATTAAAAGGAGCTAAAACCCACTTGGAAAGCAAGACAACCGCCGAGGAGATTTTTTAGGGAAGCTTTCCAGAGGGGAGCTGAGGGGGCTGCCCCCCAGGACCCTCCTCTCCACCCGTGGGGTCCCTGCCTCACGTCCAGGTTCCAGCCTGGGAAGGAGCTGCTTTAAGCACTGATTCCCTCTGCAAGCACCCCCACCTCTGTCGCCCAGGAGGAAGGGCAGAGCAGAGGACTGCAGCAGAGGGACTTCTTTCCAAGTGTCTGTTTTCCAGCCCTCATTAAATACCACCCAGCATCAAAACCCTCCACCCGTTTTTCTGTGTGGTTACAGCAGCCCCCGTTACAGATTAGTGCCATTAACCATTTATTCCTTTGTCTCTAGGGTTTTAGGTAAACCTGTGCAGCACAAAATGAATCATTTTTTTGGCAACTGATCCTCTCGAGGCACCTCACCCAATGTGGAATAGACTTAAAAAAAACCCCAAACAAAACCCAAGCCTCTGGGGACAAGCTGGGCAGCACCATCAGGGTTCTGAAGCCTCAGTGTTTCCTCATGAATCCCAAAGGGATCAGAACCCACACTGCCCAGTTTTGCTTATGGCCCCAACCAGCCCTGGAAGGATTTGTGCTGGGGATGCCTCAGCAAGAGGCAGGGTGCCACATTTGGCTGTTTTTCCCCCGTTTCTTGCTGCAACACCAACAGGACCCACTGAAGGAGCTGAAGACAACCCTCACTGCAGTCTGCACTAAAGCTGAGTGCGGGCAGTCTGGGGGGGAGCAGGGGGTCTCCCTGCTGCTGGGAGGGCTGGGGCAGGGTGCTGGCTGGCTGCAGAGCCCCTCAGCAGCACCCGGCAGACAAAGCTGAGAGCAGCACCAGCAGCTCACAGGCTGTTTCTGCTGGGCCTCGGGCCTCAGCCAGGCAGAGCAGCACACAGCCTCTGCAAAAACCTCCCCCTGCAAAGGCTTTTTTTTCTTTTTTGGGAAAAAAAAAGGAACTTTGCTTGGCAGTGCATGTTTTTAGTGCGTTAGCTGCCCCAAAACCCCCGCACCGTAACGACGTCGTGGTGGTGACAGTGCTGAGCCTCCCACCCTGAACACAAACAGAGAGCAGACAAAGAATCGGGGAAGAAGGGGTAAAAACACTCTAGGAAGCCTTTCCCCTATGCTGTACAACGTTACAATGGACATGGGCTGTGCCTGCAGCCCCTGCTGCACGAGTGATGGGGCATCATCCAACGTCCACACAGAACTTACACCCACGTGGAAATGACTGCAAGGTGCCAGCAGCATGGAGAAGCCTGCCCAGAACCCAAACCCCAAACCCAGCCGTGCTGGCAATGAGGTAGGTCAACCAGCTCCCAACAGAAGGCAAATTTCAAACAGTTTTTGCCTTAGTTTCCACGTAAAGGGCTGTGAAAAAGTGCTGCTACTGAGCAGCCAAACACTTCCTCCTATGTCCCCATTACTGAGCAGCAACCTTCACACAGCTGAGCAATAGTTCTGACCTTCCAAACCAGCAACAGAACGTAGGAAGTTTAATATAGGTATCCAAAATTTATTTTAAACTAGCCTATAACATCATAAATACTCACATTTCTAGTATAAGATTATATGCAGAATATGTTTTTCCTGGGAACACACACACACACAGAGTCACACAAGCCAAATCACCTGCTGCTTTCAGGAACTATTTTCACTTGTGGGACACTTCTACAAACCAATGACAAAGTCACCTATCATTTTGGATGAGGTTCTCCTGTCATGATCACCTCTTCTCTTTTAACCACACCAAGCTAGTTTCACGTGGACTCTCACAGACATGTTTATTTCTCTGGCTACTAGAATATAATGTTTGCATTTGGGTAGGTTTTCAGCCCAGAGAAAGCCAATAAACATTTGAGGGGGAAAAAAATTAACAGAGTAATAAGAATATGCATTTTAAAGGTACTGGGAAGCAACCCTTCTCCCCCTAAAATGTAGTCAATGGGTTTCTTTACAGCAGATAACGACTCTGTTTGAAATGCCTGTCTTTGGATGGCACTTTCCACACGCAGGTGGTGTGTTTGATCTGTTTTTAAGGAAAAGCAGTGGTGGCACAGTCACAGCACGGGCCTGTTTCCAGGGGTGCACTGGGAGCAGCTGGGCAAAGCTGGGAAGCTCACCCATCACTCTTTCACTGGCAACACAGCTCTGGGGCCAAAAACCAGCTCAGGAGCATCTACCCAGGCTGCATTCACCCCCCACAGCCACGCGTGAAGGAAGCCAGGCTCAGGAGGAGGAGGAAACATGCAGATGGGGCAGTGTCTCCATACCTGTCTTCCCCTGTCCATCCGATCTTCGGGTCTCTGTGGGTAGCCCATGGGTCCGCCCAGCCCCTGGTACTGGCTTGGCTGGTACTGGTTTTGGGACTGCAGCATGCGGTTCCAGGCAAGAAGAGGAGCAGCCCCAGCAGTTCTGCGTGAAGAAGAAACACACTGCAGCATGAACTTCACTCCCAGAGAGGGCTCCACGCCACAGAATGCAGGTTTGTACAGCCTGGTGTGACTAGGGTGGGGTTTGTCCCAGAGCTGGGCACAACCCTCCAGCTCTGCCGGGCCCTGGAGAGGAGCTGGGCAGGGGGAACACCTGCCCAGACATCCTCCCACCAAAAGGCCACAGTTACTCACTGCTTCCCTCACTGCAGCTGGCTTGCTGCAGACACCAGGTACTACCACAAGCAGCAGATTCAATTTTACAAATCAAGCCTTTTTCAGATTCCTCAGAGGGACTCTGTCCACCTTTTATTTTCAGGGGCAGATCTCCCCGTTCACCCGCACGGACCCCGAGCAGATTAAAGCCCAGATATCCCCGAGTCAGCCCCACGTAACACACCCTCCAAAGAGCAAACATGTGTGGGACAGCAGAATGAGGCTTTCTTTTCTAAATGTCCAGACTCCTTCTGGGAGTCCATTCTTTCTAGTTAATTGCAGGTTGCAAATGAATTCTTACTGCGAGTATTCTGAATCTAGGGTAGGGGCCTTGGCTGCTTTTTCCCATCCATTATTCTGCTCAATATGTCAGAAGGTCTGATCAGGAAGAAACCTTTTCAAGTTCTATTGATGCCGTTTTCAATTGACCACGGTGACCTAGCAACATAAGCACTAATTGGCATGGACTGACTGACATTTGCTGTACAGTTTATATGGGAACGCAAATCCAACGTCCATTATAACCTCGTTTGCCATCTGAGATTACTAACAGCAAGAAATGTTTTAATTGCCCTCAAGTACCTATTCGAACATTACAATTATAAAGCAACAGGTATAATGCATCAAATCATTGTCTGATTAAAAATATTTAGAAAAATGATATCGCCATGATATAGTCTTTAAAGCTGTGCAGGGGTAAGGGTGCGGTTCCTCACAGAGCTCGTGGCGGTTGTGGTTTGTGGGACAATACATTGTTGTGCAGGAGAACCACTGTTGATGAAGACAGTTAATCTCTTCTGACCCCTGGTTAAGACAGTGAGCTGAACGGTGTGTGGCCAGCCTGCCCAGAGACAGGAGGAGCCCCGAGCAGGAGCACTGCAGCTCACGCCTACCTGCCCCACTGCTCCACTGAACGTCACCCTGTGTGCCTCCAAAGAGCCTCTGCCTTGCTGGATCAACCCAGCAGGACCTCAGCCTCAGAGGAGCAGCCCTGACCAGGGGCTGAGAGATCTCCCCAACACACAGGCAGGTCAGGGAGGAGGCAGGACCTCC
>NW_008606637.1:0-23991 GCF_000691845.1 Merops nubicus
AAAAAAAAAATGCTAAGAAACTGAGACAGGCAGCCAAGGAAGCTTCTGTAAACAAGGAAGAAACCACAGCTTTTAGGACTCTTGCCTTCAGGGACAGGCACTTCCCCTGCAGCTCAGAACACTAACGAGGCTGAGTGACTTGCTTTGATGAAGCATTCAGGATGAGGTTTTGTTCTCAGTGTCAGCCCTGTTCTCTGTGACAGAAAAGTTAGGATGCTTTCCCAGAGTCCTACAGGCTTTCCTGGGACATTACCTGGGGCAAGTAGTACAGCATGGGACACTTCTCCTGCCAGCATCCCTGGCTTTCAATAAACTGGAATATGAGTCTTTGGACTAAACACGAGGAGGGTGGAGCTTTTTCCTCTGTAACACAAAAGAGAAACAGAACTCTTTTTTAAAAGCCATGTAGTCATGCATTAGCAAATCAACCACAAATTTACAGCTGTCTCCCCAAGACCAGATTGTCATGGCAGCTACTTTCAAGCTAATTGAAAAAAATCTTACCATCCAAGAATGACTCAAAGTTCAGGCTAACTATCTTTCGGGAAGGATCTTCACCGAAATCATCACCATCTGAGAAGGAAAGGGAAAAACCCCAAACAGTTGTTATTTTCACACTGAGTTCTGGAGTTACAGCTCTTCCTCTTCAGAAACAGCCATACATAGAATTGTTCAGGTTGGAAAAGACCTTCAAGAGCATCAAGTCCAGCCTAAGTCTACCAAGTCCACTGCTAAACCATGTCCCTCAGCACCACATCTCCACAGCTTGGAAACCCCTTCAGGGATGGTGATTTAACTACTTCCCTGGGCAGCCTGGGCCTTGGCAACCCTTTCAGTGAAGAAGTTCTTCCTAATATCCAACCTCAACCTCCCCTGGGGCAACTTGAGGCCGTTGCCTCTTGTCCTGTCCCTTGTTCCTTGGGAGCAGAGCCCGACCCCCCCCTGGCTCCAGGCTCCTGTCAGGAGCTGTGCAGAGCCAGAAGGTCTCCCCTGAGCCTCCTTTGCTCCAGGCTCAGCACCCCCAGGTAGCTTGGCTGCTCCTCAGACTTGGGCTCCAGACCCTTCCCCAGCTCTGTTGCCCTTCTATGGCAAGATTCCCATTGCCCATTCATTACCTGCTTCTCCAAATTCCCACAGAAAGCACTGCTGAACATATTCAAAGCCATCTCTCAGCTTACACCCTCCTGCTGTAGTGTGTTTTCGACTTCCTTTTACCAGATCTTTACAAATATGGAAACTTTAGGTTTCTATTTTGTAACTCTTTAACCTTTGAAATTCATAGAACTGAAAACCACCAGTTTTGTGACTTACCTATTGGGGGTCCAAACACAACTGTGAGCTCAACAGAATCATAAAGAAAATTAAAGGTTGCCTGCTGTTCACTCCACTCAGTCATCTCCCACTCAGTAAAGCTACAAAGAGGAGGAAAATTCACACCATCACTCTGTGTTCCAACCAACCAACACCATTATCTGAAGGACAGAGTATGAACTATTACCCCACAAAATACCAATGGAATTTTCTGTTCCCAGCAGCCTGTATGAATGCTTTGGGAACACAAGCATACTACTGTTCATTTTACACAAATGTTAAATTTGGAATTGGAGGAGAGTTGGACATGGCAAGGCTGAGTGAGGAGCAGATTGGAAACCAGTGTGTCACACAGGGAAGTTCCCTGAGGCTTCACTGCTTATCCCAGGCTGTGAGCAGATGGGCAGCCAAAGATTTCCCAAATCAAAGAACAAGGAAAACCAAACCCCAAACCATTTATATATGAATGTGAGGCCCCAGAACTAGCTGACAAAAATAAGCCCTGAAGGTCTTTTCCTTACTCGCATCTCTCCAGGAGTTCTTGGAAGCTTTTTTCTTCTTCCTCTAGCTGGTTCATCTGAGCAAGCATTTGCTTATTGTCAGCCTCCAGATCCAACAGTTCTCTGCATAGATAAACCAGCCACAGGAGATGGAGCACACTGGTTAAAAAAACACCAGCCTCTCAAATCTGAATGTGTACAGGTTATTTAAGGTCTTTAGACCCTCTGACCTTTTAAGTTCCTCTTCTTCGGTTTTGAGGTTTTCCAGTTCTAAAAGGAAGGGATAAAAGCCATGAGAAAAGAGCAGCAAGGAAAGCCCAAACGTACTGTGCAGTCATGCTTCAGAACACTAGAGATCTCAGCTTGGTGGCTGTTACTCCAACCAGGGTACAGACACACTCTAACAAAGGTTAGCAATTACTGAGCAGTTAAAGTGCTGAATATGACACCCAGAGCACACTCTTCACCTCACACTGTACCCAGCTCTCAACTCCACCTTTCTAGGGGAAACCAAATCCTTTTGGTACTCAAACATCTGTGCAATTAGCTGTATCCAATGCAGAAGAGAAAGCAGTAGTGTTTGCATCCATATCAGAGTTAATACATCAGGGTGGGGGTTGAGTATCACCCCCTCCAGGATCTGGAAAACAAACCCACAAGTGCCATTCAGCTGGTGCTGTTACCTTCCTCCAGGGTCTTCCCTTCTGCCATTTCCTCACTGCAGTCTGCTCCCCAGTCTTCCCAGTTAGAACCTATGGGAAAGAAGGATCAGGTTTCTGTAGAACTCTCAGATTCAATACTTAGATTCCATTTCATTTGTCTGTGCATTCTATGAATCTTAGTCTTTCAAAGCTAAGAGAAATACACACAAGCTGTAAAGGTATCCACCAAACCCCCCAGAGACTAACAGATAATAAGGAAAACTCCTTTTGTTGCATTGTTTCAAAGCTGCTGCTCTGCAGCCTGATTTCTACTTAAGGCATTGGAAGAAATTTCATTGGGAAGAAGTGGCAATCCCCAGAGCAGCACACACAGCAATGCCAGGGGCCACCTGCAGCTGCTGTGAACATGGCTGACAGTTTAACCCATCCAGCACGACACTGAAACCAGCAGAGCTCAGTCTGTCCCCCCTGCAGGATCACTGCCAGGCTGTGTGGCCATTCTGGACTGCCATGGCTGGCAGACTGTCAGTGTGTTCAGAGGTGCCACTGTCACTCTGATTGCCAGCACAGATACTCCTAAGTCTCCATATGATTTATAGTTCCCACCAGACAAGTTTGCAGACACAAACGAAGGCATTTAGGGCTAATGAAGACTTGTAAGGGAGGAACTGAAGAATTCCAAGCAACTACCAAACACAGAACTCAATGCCAGAGGCCACCTGCAGCTGCTGTGAACACGGCTGACAGAGTTTAACCCATCCAGCCACACCACTGAAACCAGCAGAGCTCAGTCTGGCCCTGCAGGATCACTGCCAGGCTGTGTGGCCATTCTGGACTGCCATGGCTGGCAGACTGTCAGTGTGTTCAGAGGTGCCACTGTCACTCTGATTGCCAGCACAGATACTCCTAAGTCTCCATATGATTTATAGTTCCCACCAGACAAGTTTGCAGACACAAACGAAGGCATTTAGGGCTAATGAAGACTTGTAAGGGAGGAACTGAAGAATTCCAAGCAACTACCAAACACAGAACTGACCATTTAAACCAGCAGCTGTGCAGAAAATAGAGAAATCAGCATATTGGTCACCAGTTAGAAAACACCAACCTGCTTCCAGGGTAACAAGACAGCTCTCTGCCTCCTTGATCAATTCATCCACCTTTTCTATTCTTGACTGCAGCTTTTCCTCTTGTTCCTAAGATGGGGAAATTGTACTCGAGTAAACAACAGTTTTTAAAAAGCTGAGTTGTCTTCTGGGACTACCATGTGGATCTTTGATCACCAAGCAGATAATTAAAGAAGCTGATACAATCTGTCATTAGAAGGAAGAGGGAGACTGACAAACACTAAGGCAGTAGCCATGCATGAGAAAGTGCTAGATAATTAATGTGTCTTCCTAATGACTTTTCTTTTGAAGGAACAAGGTAAGACATGGAAGTAAATAAATTCCTAGACAGATTTCCCATACCTATCCCCTCTGCATCTCCATGTTAGACATAACTACAGCATGAAGAGCTAATTTCTGGTGGCATTCCCTTCAATAATTGCATTTTTCACTCTTACTTTAATTGACAAAACCCTTAGGCACAAGGTTCCTCTAGTGTAAGTGCAAGAAAGTCACTGTCCCTGTGTGGTTTGCACTTGTAAGTAAAGGGGAATGTGCACTCACATGCAGCCATCAGGCTCCTGCCCTTGACAGTCAAAGATGAAAACACAGCAGAGGTTCCCTTTTAAAGCTAATCCTCTGCAGCCTCGTGGCACGTTACCTGTGCACTCTGCAGCAGTTTGCTGTACAATGCCTCTTTCTCATTGTGACCCAAGATTTTACTCTCCTTGGTGAAATAGGATTTCATTTTGTTCAGTTCTGCTCCGAAGTTCTTCAGCTGCAGCAAATGGAAAATACAGAAAAGAAAGTGAAGGGAAATGTGCAAAGACAGTTCAATGGACACTTCTGACTTTCTCCCCTCTCTGCTCCTCCCCATATCCTCTTCCTCTAGTAGCAGTATTGCATGACACCTAGAAATTAAACTTCAGAAGGGACAATCCCTGTTAATCCAAGCACAGTTGCCTACTCAAGTAACTGATTTTCTTCATGCAGATCCAACAAGATCTCTCCTCAAGCAGGGAGCCACACAAATGACTCAAGAGATGCTTTTACCCCAAACCAGTGTGCCTTCCTCACACACACCAGCTGTCTCTAGTCCCAGCTGAGACACCCATTTGGAACACTTGCTGGCTGAAACATCCACAGAAGTCAGGCAGGACCCAAACCATGAGAAGTAAACTTAAAATCTGTTTTACCAAAACACAGCTACAGATCCTGGAGTTCAGTGTCTGCTCTGACAGCTGTCAATCCAGAAGCTGCAGTGGAGTGCACAAAAAGCTTTTTTCTGCAGTGTTTGCCATCTGCCTGGTTCCATTAGGTGCTATCACTCTAACAAAAGTGTGTAGAGATTTGCTTAATAAGCCTTGAAATTTATTATTCTTAGCTAAGGGTTCTTTCTAGGAGCTTCCATTGTTCACAAGTATAACTCTTCCTGGATCCAGTTAATAGCCCAGCCTCAGGGACAGCCTATGTCAATCTAATTAGGAACTATGAAAAATACTGTGTTTTATCCATTCTGACTCTATTTTCATTGAATAGATCTTTATTCTTGGCATTAAAACATGGAAAACAATTTCTTGATCTACCTTCTCAGTTCTGGCTGGGATACTTTCATTATGCTTCTGGATTTTCAGTGCAGATGTCTTTGTCACACTTTTTTGTGCCTGTGATTAGCATTCTCCTTTCAATACCCTCTGGCCTCATCTTCTGTATGGCACGTGACACCATTGTTGCACTCCAAATGCTGTGTGCAGTTTTATTTTGGTGTAATGAGACATTTTCTGTTCATTCTTGCAACATTATATGTCCTTCTGAACCAAATGAGCATTAAATTCTGCTCTACCAATGAAGCAACTGAGTCTCTACAGTCACAGCAGCTCATTTTTTAACTTCCAAAAATCACACTGCTTGCTTAGGCCCCTCTAAAATTTCTCTCCTCTCATCTGAGCTCAGCTAACCTGAATTTTCAACTTCAGCTATCAAGTTTTGCTGTTTTTATAGCAACATGTTCCTTCCAGTATATTTTTGAGGGCATGTATCCTGGCATTCTTCTAACATATTGGGAGGTCTCATAGCAGTTTGCCCTTCAGAAAATGTTTTGCCCTGTGTCACCTACCTGCCTACTGCTATTCTGCTACCATGCTGGTTTTTATTTGAAAACAAATCAACCTCCTTTCTCCATGATGTAAGGAACACTCACTCTCCATGTAACATTACCTCTTCATCAGAGCAGGTCCTCATTACTTCCCACAGACTCCTGTTGACGTTCACCAGGAGCTGATCCTGGATGTTTACATACACTTTTAACCTGAAATGTTATGAAAAAGAAGTTGACACAAGTCCTGTCACAAAGGCACCGAGCACACAAAGCAGCACTTTGGTATTTATACAACTCATTTCCCTTTTCTAATTAAGGCATGGAAATGTAAATAGTTTCATTTGGTTGGGTCCTACATCTTGGAGAGATGCTCTGTAGCCTTGATTACATGGGTGCTGTGTCTGTTAAACTCTAGCACACAAGGTTCATTTCCTCTGGTCTTTTTGTGGAAGGCAGGTCTGAACTGGAGGTGCAGAGCTAGACAGCCAATGAAATAGGAAGTGGTGCTAATGAGGCTGGGAAAAAATTTACTATTGACTTTTTATTTTATCATAAAACTTGATTTTCCACATAAAAGGCAGAATGAATCAGACAAGTGTCATCTAGAGAAGTTAATAAATCACAAGAACCATATTTCAATCTAATAAACACTGGAAAATGGGAGCAAGTAACAGATCATAACCTGTTACTATTCTGCTTTTTATGCTTGATCATTTTTGATACAATTTTAAAAGTTTAACTACTGATGTGCAACTGAAACACTCAATTAGTAAAAGAAAGATTACTTGAGGGAAATCAGTTATCTCCATAACCACAAGTCCTCCCCCAGAGTTAACCCTATAGTGGCTAAAGCTGCAATGAACTGGCACCAGGGTAAAGCTGGTTAACCATCATTTCTTGGTTTTCCCATGTGTAATGTATTAACTGTCTTCAGACCACTCTGCCTGCCAGCAGAGCTGACAGAACAGAAGGAGGGATGCAGTGCATGACTGAGGACACACTCACTCCTCTATCTTCTGAGCCAGGGCCTGGCAATCCTCTTCATAGACACGCAGCTTGGGGCGCTGAACGTACTGGCTGTAGAGGAGATCCTCTGGGGTTGGTGAGGCACTGACTGCACACTGGGGAAGCACAGGGGAAAATGGTGAAGGAAAAAAAAGCATCTTTTTCAGAAACAGTAACTTCCAGTCAGCTCCTGTACAGAAAGCAGCAGAAGAACTGGAAGCTGAGCTTTAGCAGAACAGACCAGACCCAAGCCCTAACGGAGGCAGCCTGACACAGTTACACAGTAGCCATGCCTGGTTCACAGTCAACACTGCCCAGTTCCAGCATCTGAGGCACACCACAGAAATACTCTGAGGGTATATTCAGCAAATGATATAGTGAAGCACTTAAATAATTCAGAGAGAGCTGAATTTCAAGGGCTTCTGGAGGATGGGAGGGGTGTGGTCAGAGAGCAGTCACTAATGAATGGTATCAGAGATTCATAAGTCTGGGGAATATTCAGAGAGATCACTTTGCAAACAGTGTAAACTAAACTAGGATAGCACAGGATTTTAAATAAAAACAGAAGAGACTGAAAAGTCATAAAGGAATTAATTTAATCAATACAAATGGTGTTAATTTAGCTTGGTTTCTTTTTAATCAGTTTTCACTCTTTTGTCACAAGAGTCTGTAAGAACTTTAAAGTGCAAAGGCTTTTCACTTGCTCTTGCTAAGTAAGAAGATAAAGAGAAAAGGTTGGACTGAGCTTCTAATTCTTACCTTCTAATTTAGCATCCTTAAATCAATCTAAAAAAGCAAGAACTGGCATTTTTATCCAAGAACAGACAATCCTGAATATATGGTATTTTGCAAAGAGATTGAAATCTATTTTTTAGTACTGGGAAAAAAAAAATAGCATCAGACTCCTCAGAGGTGAGCAAGCAAAGAGACAAGAGGAAGCCCACGGTGCCTAACACACTTGTTGAGGTGGAACTGACTCCTGGCTTAACACATTTAAAGGCCTGTAGTACAGACTGGTTAGCTGATAAAGATTTAAAACCAAAGAAATACAAAGGACTCTGAAGACCCATTCTGTTCCACCTGTGACAGGCCAGGTACTCACACTGCCTGGGACGTGGCTGTGCCGAGGCTTCTGAATTGGGATGTGGACTTGGAGAAGTGTAAAAAACTCCCCAACTGTGATAACACCATTCTGAAATTTCTGTAAAGATTAGAAAAAAATACATAAGTACATTTTTCAAGCAAGAACACTTACTCCTATAGCACCATGAGTATTTTTCCTGTTAGGAGAAGCATTCTGCAGCTATTTCCATACCTCCTGTAAGTTATCCTCACAAATGCTGTCTGTGAGAAGCTGGGACTCCATCTGACTGCTTCGCTGAACTGGCAAAAACAAGAGAGGAGAAAAAAAGGTTAATTATATTCTTATGGAAATATGAACCTAGGCTCATTAGCTCTAGAGAAAAAAGAACCCAATTGTCATGCAGATTCTGACCATTGTGTTTCCAGTGCTGAATGAAGGAACTGAGGAAACAACTACCTGGGACAAACAGGGAGGGCAAGATGAAGAATCTAATGTAAAATGAAACCTGGGTCAGAGCAGTAATGAAGTGAGAGTTCACTTTTCCACGGGAGGAAAGGCATCTGTAACACACTGAAAAGTAATGACACTGACAAAGAGACTCCAGGCAGTTCACAGAGGGGATCAAACACAGAGGGAGGCCCAGGAGCAGCTGAGCTGCCAGCAGCTGTCCCAGGGAGCCCATGGTGCTCGAGCTCTGAACCAGCAAGGGCCAGTTTCCACCCAGAGAGCCCAGCTGCTGCTGGACAAGCCACATGCTTCCTGGTTGCAGGAGGCCAAAATTGGAACTGGTTTTGTAAATAGAAGCAAGACATCACTTATCAGAGTACTGGCAGATTTCTGCCTCAGTGTCAGGTATCAGCTAATTAGCAAGGGCTAATTAAGCCTGGGGGCAGAATCTGCTCCCTGCAATGTACTCCGAGGAGTCTTGTTGCAGAGGTGCAGTGCTAAGACATGCACTCATCCTGCATGGAACCAGCCTCAAATCCTCCTGGGCCAGCAGAGTTTGAGATGGGGCTTTACTCTGTGCTACAGACACTCAACAGCCCCATCAGCCCCTTGCCCTTGGAAACAGAGCTGTACTTGAGTTCTGTTCCTTTCTCTTCCCCCCTCAGTCTTCCTCAGACTCCCAACCAGAGTGGAAAAGCATGCTGGCTAGGTGGGACCTGGGGACACAGGCCTTTCCCAAATGACAGATGGTGTGGATGGGGTTCCTCCCTGATCAGTGTAAAGAGCAGAAGGCTTGAGGCCACGACCATGCCAGATGCCTTACTTGTTATCTCTGTGTCAGCCTTAACAGAATCCAGAGAGCTGCTGGTGCTGGCGTGAGTGCAGTCAGGGCTCTTAGCCAGCTGGTTTGGAGGTTCTCCACCTTCAGGAGCTTCTACCTGGCTTTGGGACACAGCCCCAAGAGTAACCTAGTATTAGCAAGGAAAAAAAAAGTTATATGAAACAATGTAAGTTAATCAGTAGCTTGCTATAGCTGTTTGTTGACATTCAGAATTGTTTCACTTTTAGTAGGGGCACGTGTTACATCTCTTCAGCATGTGGCTGGTAAAGCCACTCCCTGTGATGCCATATGGGAAATGAAGCTGCAAAACCCTTTGTCCATTTCCCAATCAGAGCAGGAGCCACCACAACAACACATTATTCCAGCTTCTGGAACAAGAGAGTTTCTAATGATGACTACAAACTTATTTTTGAGGTCAGATGAATGTCCCACATTTGCAGATATTGTCTTGCTTTGACTGCAATTTGTGTTGTCTATGAAAAAAATCAAATTTAAACTAAACATCATTGTTTGGGTTTTCACTAACTGCTTTAGGCCTTAGTCTGTTATTGTACCTAAGCAACAACAAGCAAGTAGTTCAGAGGACTAAGAGGATTCAGCTGAGAAAGGATTAAAAGGATACCATGGAGAGGATGATTTAAAATCAGCATACCCCTCATTCTGTCTGTTGGGCACAGTTCAGGAAAGCTGCACACATTAACCTGATCCTTCTGTTTTGGCAAAACAATGAAAGATGCAGAGGAGGATGCAGCAGAACAGCAGCAAAATGGTGGTTAAGAGAAACAAGAAAACCTACCAACAGCTCTGCTTACACCCCAAGGGTAAACTGAAGTCCTGTTAGTCTCACTGTACCCTTCCACTGAGCAGTCACACTCACCTGCAAGTTTTGGGAGGCCTCACCATCCAACTTTTCATCCCTCTTCACCTTCTTTGGACTTTGAAGGTCTTCCTCATCTCGTTCCAAAGCTCTTTTTGTGTTGCAGGTTTGTGTCTCCTCAAACTGGTTTTCATTGCAGGAGGTTTGTTTTTTGCTTATCTCACTGGCAGCATTTTCCATGAGCTCAGAGCTTACAGATTCATTTGAATCCATTTCTTCCAGGCAGACAGGAAGAAATTCCTCTGCTATAAACTGAGAAGGG
This sequence comes from Merops nubicus, assembly GCF_000691845.1. NCBI lineage: Eukaryota > Metazoa > Chordata > Aves > Coraciiformes > Meropidae > Merops > Merops nubicus. The sequence goes on from NW_008606637.1 coordinate 10,191, forward strand.
CTGAAGTTCTGCCTACTAGGCTTGTTGGTACCTGGGGCTTCATCTGTGTTTACACTTACTTCTGAAACCAGTGCTTCTCCTTTCTCTGAAGATTTGGCATTTATGTCCTGTGCACTAGAGACAGAAGGATTTCTTCTGTTGGGTAGTTTAGGCTGGAAGATCCCTAGAGGGACCTTCACTCCCTGATATTTATCCTTGGGTGCCATGCCTACGTCTGCATCCATGAGAGCAGCTCCAGATTCAGGACGTGTGTTCTGCTCATTGGTGCAAAATAAATGACCTGGTTCATTCACAGTGGTTTTTTCTAACCACAGGGTATCCCCTGGCTGAACTGATGATTTGGGCAACTGGTCAGGAATGGAGAAACCTGCAGATCTTCTTCTAATATTTTTCAGTTTTGAACAAACATTTAAAATACTTGATAATTCAGGTGCAAGAGTGGGACCTATTTGATCTCTTGGACTGTCACTGTGTTGCTCAGTTTGCTCAGAGTTTATCTGAGTGTCTTTTGGAGGTGTCTCCCCTTCAGCTGATGGTCCCTCAGCTTCCTTTGATTCCCTGTTAGAAGCTGGGACAAGGCTTGCTCCAGCCAAGCCTGAATCTGTAGCCAAACCTTCACGTTGAGATGAATCACCTCTCAGCACTGGGTTTCTCTGAGCAGTACACACATCTGGGGAACCTCTCAAGGACTCTGGTTGCTGGATGGGAAGTGAAACAGGTGACTCCAAATCACCACTGTCCTCACTGTGATCCATAGGCCCATTACCTGGAAGCTTGAAAGAGACTCTCTTGGATTTCAGGTTTTCTGGTGGTATGAGATCCTGCTCACTGCTTACAGGGGCAGAATGATCCCTGGGAGGGTCAAGGCCCTGGGGTGTCTGCACAGCCACAGTCTCTTCTGGAAGGGACACAGAGTAAATGGAATCTGGTGCTGTGCCACTGGGGGCTTTGAAAGCTCCTTTCTCACCAGGCAATGCTGAGGCTGATGAGGCAGAAGAGGGAATGCTGGGCTTGTCCTTGGAGTTTGTGTGACATTCATCATTCAGGTCTTCTGTATGCAAGGAATTTGCTTCATCTCTGCAAGAAGACAACGCACTGCACAAGTCTGGTCGCTGAGTGCTTACAGGTGACACTTCTTGGTCCTGAAACCCATTAACATTGTTATTAACAGCAACAGTGTGGGATGCAGTTATTTCCATGTCGTCTTGGTGGTGGGTAAACACGATGGTTTTATCAGCAGGAGCTGCAGAAATGGCTGGAATGGACTCTCTGTCCTGTACACCAGCTTGCCCCCTCAGTACAGCTGTATGAGTCTTGGTGATCTCCATATCCTCAGCTGAAGGAAAGATGATGGTTCTGCTACCTGAGCCAGCCTCCTGTCCAGCCTGCTTCACCAGCTGGGACCCGTCCTCCCCGAAGGCTCCTCCAGTACTTTCCTCTGCAGAGTGAGCCTGGGTCATTCCCATGTGGGCCTGGTGACTCCTGAACAGCAGCGTGGAGACTGGAGGCAGGGGCTGCACGGGGCCTGCCAGGGCACCCCCCTCCCAGGCTGCCTTGGGGGTTTTGGGGATCTCCAGGTCAGCCACAGCACGCTGAGCGGCGTCGCTGCTCGAAGGTGCCCGGTGCCCACCCCCCTGCCCCGAGGCTGCTCTCACACCCTGCACCACTGCCAGGGTGCCTCTCCCAGCAGTGCCAGCCTGGCTGACCTCCGAGGCTCTAACAGGGGGGGCTGAGGAGCCAGCAGGAAGCCCTCCCCCTCCCCCCTTTTGTGAGGGCATTTCCTGCCCTATGGCAGCCGTGTGGCTCTGGGTGATCTCCATGTCGTTGTTCTCATTGCTCAGTGAAAACACAACAGTCTTCTCTCCTGCTGCTCCCTTCAAGCTTCTCCTCCCAGTCCTTTTATCCACGTGAAGCATCCCTTGAGCCACAGCCCTTTCCAGACATTTATCAACTGCAGTGGTATCGAGTCTGCTGATTTCCATGTCATCACTGTAGGTAAAAACACAAGTTTTATCTCCAGATGTTAAGGCTGCGTCATCATTTGGATTTTTATGCTGCAGAACTATTTTGTCTGCTGAAACTGTGTGACTCCTGGTGATGTCCATATCAGCATCTTCAGAAAATATGGTCGTTTTCTCACCTGCAAAAGGCAAATGTTTTGGACCACTCACAGCTGACATTTTCTTGCCAGATCCCAAGGAGTACAGGTCACACACAGGCTGCTCCTGCCTATTCACTGTCACCACAGCACCTTTTTTTAAGGACATTATTTTATTTTCATCTTGAGCAAGGTCTCCAGGTACTGCTGCTCTCTCTGGAAGAACACTGGTGTTGTAATCAGGAACCATCACTGCTGAGTTTCCAGTCAAGTCCATATTTTCACCAGAGGGAAACACAACTGACTTTCCCAAAACTGAAGGCAATTGGGAATATTCCTGATGTGGGTCAGGTGGATTGGCTAGTGATGGCTCTCCAGCACCCTGCCAGGAAGGGACATCAACTGAGAGGGGGTTTCTTACATCCTCTCCTCTTCTACCAACTGAAAAATCTCTCTCAGAATCTGCTCGAGTTGGCAACACTTTGTTTCCTACCTTCAGAGTGTGGGTCTTCTCCTGCCTGTCTGTGTTATGGCAAGCTACATTTATTCCTAGCATTGCTCCAAGCTGTGCCTTTCCTCTCACTCCAGAGGGAGCGGGCTCATTACTGGAGATCCATAAACCTCCAGGAGCCAGAGGAGTAGCAGTTTGCTTCTTTGTGTTCCCTTTGGCATCCCCACATCCTGTGGCTGCACTCTGGCTGGTGACATCCCCACTGGAGCACTGGGGGGGCTGGGTTTGCAGCTGCTGGGCTATCACACCAGCTGGATTAGCAGCAGCAAGGGCAGCAGGACGAGTTTCAGTTCTGCCCACGTTCTGCCCCTCTGAAAACAAGCCCCTGCTGTCCCTGGTGCAGGAAACTGAAGCACTTAGATGGGTTTTTTCCAAAGGTTGTGATTTAACAACTTGTTGACTCTGCAAGGCCACGAATGCAGAGGCACTGGAGCCAATGTTCTCGGGGGCTTCTCTCCTTTGCTCCTGTAACAAACACACACTCTTTGCACAGGAACTTGGACCATTTCCCTGAAAGGTGTTTTTTCCAAGCTTCTGATCAACCATTATCACGTCAAAATCTTTAGTGTTTGTTTCCATAGTCTGGCTTCTTTTAATATTCCCACCAGTACCAATTGCCTCACGGTTTTCCTTGTCCATATCTAAAGAATCTGCACCTTCACTGACATTTCTGTTCTGGTTCCTTCTTGGAATTGTTTTACAATGCATTTGTTTTCCTTCTGCAGTTACCCCATTGCTGTGGCCGTCAATGACAACAGCATGGCATTTTGTTATTTCCATTTCTTCCTGCTCATTTAAATCAGCAGATGTAGCTCTGTTATTGAGAAAATGAGGTTTGCAGGTGACAGAGGTGAACACTCCAGCAGCAGATTCATTTTCAACATTCTTTCCATCGCCCTTGTCCAGGCAGGTTTTAGTCAAGTCCATGTCTTCTCCTGAGAATATCATTGTCTTCTCACCAGAGAGAGAAACAAGCTGGGAGCTTGCCAGCCTGGGCTGAAGTCTGCTCTTAGAAACACCAGTCGACACTGAACTTGTGCATGAATCAAACCCAACACCCCCTGAAGCAGCCCCGTGACCTTGGGTCACCTTCTGGATTGGTCCATCTGAGCCTGAAGACAGCCCAAGTGCATGAGGTGCATGTGCCAGGGGAGCTCGACCCTCTGAGGACACCAGACTCTTTGCAATGTCCCTGTCACTGTGTGCTGGCTGCCTGCCTGCTGCTGGCAAGGAGTTTGTATTAATTGGCTTTTCACACGTTTTATGAGGTGAGCTGTTCATGTCTTTGGTCCTGTCCTGATAGATTACATCTGTATAATTGCCAGTCATTTCCATGTCATCACATTTAGAAAAAAACACAGTTTTATCACCTCGGAAGACAGTCTCAGAAGAAATGGATCCTGGGATGGCAGATACTGTTCTGGCCTCTTGTTTGGCAGTTTGCAGCACTGCAAGATCTTGTCTGTCTTCAATATTTACTGGTTTTCTGCCTGTACAGGGTTGAGGGTCATGCTGGACGATTAAGTGCTGATTAGAGGCTGTTTTTAAAACAGGATTATCTAACTCTGTGGATGGGAAATCCTTTCTGAAGTTTAGGCTTTGATTCCCAACACCGGGGAGGGGAAGAGACACTTTAGCAGTGTGGCTGGTGGTCATGTCCATGCCCTGGTGGGTGAAGGCCTGGGTGACATCTGCAGCCGGGCAGCGCTGCGCCGGAGCCCCGCTCGTACCCGACACCACGGCTCCAGCAGCAGCTGCCTGGCACGTTGTCATCTCCATCCCATCGTCCTGCCCTCCAAAGACTTTTGTCACATTGCAGGTGTCCCACGCTTCACTGGAATACACAAATTCTGGGGATGATCGTGCCCAGTGTTCTGAGACCTGTGAGGGGACACACACACTCTCCTCGGGTCCCTCGGCAGGCTTGTGTGCCGCTTCCTCCGACTTCAAGCTCTTCAAAAATTCATTGAAATCTATTTTTGTTACAGTAGTGATATCTTCCATCTGTTCAATGGATGGGCACAAATAGTTTGTTGGGTCAGAGAAAAGCTGGCACTCTTTGCTCATCTCTGCCTTTCCACTGTTAGGGTTTAACCCAGCCAGGAAGGAGGTGATGTCTATCTTCTCAATGCCATCAGCTGCACTGGCCTCCAGGTCCCGAGTGATCACCGCCGTGTGACTGGCTGTCATATCCATCTCATTTTGCTCTGAAAAGATGAGGGTGGTGTCATGCCTGTTTGCCCTTTGGATGGCATTCTCTGCATCATACTCCTGAAAAAAAGAGAGGAAGGAATTAGTTACTGACACTAAAAACAAATGATACAACAGTTTTAAGATGAATGCAGTCCTAAGGTTATAGCTATTTTTTTGGGGGGAAACAAAACAACCCTCAAACAAACCCCCAACTATGTGAGTCCTCCTCAATAAGCAATAGTGCATTCATGGCAAAGATGACTCAAATATTACAGCTATGTAATATTTGAGTAATATTACATATCACATTTAAATAGCTTTTTTTTTGAAAGACTGTGTCTCAGTTTTACTGCTGAGCAGAGACTGCATATCTTGGTAAGCTGGAACAGGTATCAGACCTCACAGATCAGTAGTTCCTCTCTTCAGTATGGTTCTCACCTTTGCCTCCCCCCTCTGTCTAACTGCAGGTGAAAGACTCTCCCAGCTTATCCTGCTCATGCCTCAGAGCAGCAACACCAGGCTGGAAACTTTAAAAGACTTTTCTGCCATTTACAATGGAAATTTTAGTCTCTTTAATAAAAAGGATTTAGTTTTGAAACTGTAGGAAAAAGTTGGCCAGTAACAAGATCTAACACTATGTTTTATAAAATATAATGAATATTAAGAACAGCTTCACGTTTACTTCAAATGACAAATGCTATTTTATAAATTATTTGGTTTTTAACATATATTAACAAGAGCTAACATAAGTTTTTAAGCCCTATCTTTAAACTCAACACAGAAGCCAGCAGCACTGCAGTCAGGGAGACTGGTTTAACACCACAGTGCCGTAACATCATCCCCCAAGTGTCACACAGCCCAGGATTTCTGAGCAATTTGCCTGTGAAGGTCTTAGCTGAGGATTGTGTGTGTTCTTACATGATTCATCTGAAGAAATTTGGTTACCTTCTGCAATTTGTCTAAAGCTTTTTCACAGTGCCATAACATCATCCCCTAAGTGTTACACAGCCCAGGATTTCTGAGCAATTCTGCCTGTGAAGGTCTTAGCTGAGGATTTTGTGTGTTCTTACATGATTCATCTGAAGAAATTTGGTTACCTTCTGCAATTTGTCTAAAGCTTTTTAACAGGAGGAACAGCGAGTACATTTGTGCTTACCTGTTCTACCTATAGAAGGAAAACATACACCAGCAGAGAGTAACACCTAAAAAACCCCACATAACCAGATCTACCTGAAACATAAGCTCCATTTCATATTCTTAGACAAGAATGGCAAAGAATGGAGGAACTAGATCAGCTACAGGAAAATTATCAAGGAATTTTAGAAGCCAGAGGTATCAATACTTCAGTAGAGTGCCTATCACGTGAGGAAAACACTTCAAAGTACACAAGTTTAGCTTTCAGGGAATTTTACATGACTGCAAGGATTTCTTTTTTAGTCACCCAAGTTACATTTTCATCTTTACTACACAAATTATTGGGATATAATTTGGACACTGATATTTTCAGAACAAAACCAAAAAAAAAAAGCCTCTGTATACCTCAGTCTGCTGCACTGATGCCTGGATAGGGGCATGAAGCAACGTGTTCATCCCTGTTGAAAGAAAATACTCTTTTTTAAAATAGTACAAAAAATTTCTTAAAAAAGATTTTCTTTAAAAAAAATACAAAAATTCTTTTCACTATTTTCTTATTATTTTCTCCACTGAGCTGAAATCTACACACTCATCTTAAAAATCCTGCTGAGTAAGTCAGTACAATTGAAACCAAATATCTCCTGGAAAATACCTTCAGTCCTGGCTTCAGCAGGTGGCAGAGCTGCCCCTGCTGCCACAGCACCACACTCCTGAACAGCCCCCCTGGGGCACAGCCCAGCCTGCAGCAGTCACCTGGGCCAGGGAGACTGGTATTGTTAAGACTGGATGGGACCTCCAAGGTCATCAAGTCCAAGTGTCAACCCAACACTCCCATGACCACTCAACCATGTCCCCAAGTGCCACGTCTACATGATTTTTGAGCCCCTCCAGGGAGCTGCTGGTGGCTCCAGCACCTCCCTGGGCAGCCCAGGGCAATCCCTCAGCAGGCAGTAAGCCTCACCACTCTGCCAGGAGAGACATTCAACACCCCAGGTCCCTCAGCAGCTTCTCACAAGCCATGCTCCCCAGCCCCCTCACCAGCTTTCCTGCCCTTCTCTGGACCCACTCCAGCCCCTCAAGATCAGTCTTATCCTGTGGTGCCCAAATGATACAAACAGAATTGATAGTTTTGAATAAAGACAAACTTTTGTTTGGTTGGTTTTTGTCTCATTTGTTATGAAATCTACTTCCAAACTCACCAGTGATCTCGCAGGGAGCAGCTTCAGGTTCTTCATTTCTACAAGAGGTGGGTCAGGTAAACAGTTTGTTAAGAGATTTCAAAGAGAAGCTTCAGCAATATACTGAAAAGCCAGAGTTCTGCAGAGCTCATGTGGGTCTGGGCAGCAGATACCAGACACTATTTGTATGCCTTCAATATATTCTACTTTGAATTGCAATTTTGTTTTCCCATGAGAGTCTCTCAGCTGGGCATGCCACAAGCCACTGTTCCACACACAAGCTGAACAGTTCAACATACAATTTCAATTCCTCAGTGAGAAGTAAAAAAAGAGAAAACATTCTTTATATTTAACTGAGACCTTCCACTTCTAGTTATTCCTTTCTCTTTGGGAAACTGAAGCTGTGTTTCTAAAGCCTGAAATAATTTCCCTGTAAAAAAAAAAAGAGCCAGACACAATGCCCAACTTCTGAAGTTTTCTAATTTTTAATGCCTTCTCCTCTCCACCAGTTTATTGATTACTCTTTCAGGACCAAGAAACCTTAGCTGAAGTACCAATTTGAGGTTTTATAGTTACCTACATGCATATAACACGTTACTATACTGGGCTGCCTTTAAAATCTTAAGTTAACTACAGATGCACATAAGCTGTTCCCTTGCTATATATTCTAAATGTAAAAAAATTCCCCTTCATACATAGAAAGTGTCTGATTCTGTTAATTTACTTAGCAGGTCATGTTAATTTTAGAAATCACATCATTGTGTTCTAGACTAAAACTTTGAGGCCAGACTAAGACATTATCTACCTCTGAGGGAAGAAGTTATGGTAATAAATACCAAAGACTGTGTCTATCAGACATGGAAGCTGGTTGGGCTTTCCTGGAAAACATTCCCAAGCAATCAGCTTTGGAAGGAAGCAGTTTCAAGCCATAACTGTACAATATTTCAGAAGCTTCTGGTTTTTGTGAGTGACCAACACAGTTATGTGCCTTTTTAGAGATCTCTCTTCTTTAACCAATGAAAAGCACTGAGCAATTATCTGTTGAAGCAAACAGGCGTGCTGGATCTCTCTGAGGAGCAATATTTTGATGGTGGCTTGTCATTTGAAGAAATGTATTTGCAGGACAGAGCTCTACAGGGGCAGGAATTGTTTCAGACTTACTGACTATAGAAGACATCATTCCTCGTGTCTGCTGCATACTCTGAAACAGGAAGGAAATCAGATTAATGTGAGGAGCAGGGTCAAACCTCAGAGACCAGAGTAAACTGCACAGAAAGGAATGTTCTGAAGTTCACTCTTTTTGATTGTGGCTTCTAATTGTGGCAAAACCTCAGAGAAGCCAACTCCTTGAAAACACCTCAGCTTCCCAGCTTCTTCCCAGGACATCTTTGACAGAGCAAATGTCACATTCTGCTCAGCCCTCTTTTGATCTAACTCCCCAAGCAGGTTTGGTTCTAGGTGCATTTTGCCTATGGAAATAATTCCTTTTCTGAGCTACAGGGTCCACAGTGCCAGTAACTGATGGGTTCTCAGCCAGTCCATAATAGACTGCTTGCCCTGACTTCTGAAATCCAGGCTAAAAACTTGTTGCCAAGTCTGCAGATCCCATCAGGAGAAGAGAAAGGATTTTTACCTGTGCTTTCTGCTGTGTTATTCTTAACATCTCGCTGGAAGACTCTGCAGCTAAGAAAAAAATAAAACAAACCATCTCAGTTGTTAAAAAATACAAGACCATCTGTTTTGAAGCAAAGAAAATTAAAATAAATTTTAAAATCAGCCCTGATTTCAATCCTTTCCACATGGTATGTTCTGAAATGAGATACTAAAAGCCAGAAGCTTACTGAACCCAACTATACTTTCCAGCAGGAAGATCCCATTATCATACTTGGATGGAAATGACTAAAAAGAAAAAAAAAGTAATGGGAAACAGAAATTCCTAGTTATATTAAATCCACCAAAGCAGCTTTGTTTGTTTGTTTTTTTTTTTTTCTAGCTAGGAGGAGAAAATGATTCATGGCTCTCTTAGGGCTCAAAATGACCTGAGTATAACAAGTTACCAGCTTGCCTACACTGCATGCTCCCCAGCACATGCAAACAGCAACCTCAGGGGGTACCAGATTATTACCTGCAGCCCAGGTTTTATGCTTAAGTAAAGGAAATGGATTTGTGTCCTTCAGACCCAGCTTACTTTATGGTGTTGGCAAAGCTGACACGGCGAGAGTTCTTCCTGCGTTTTTCTATGTTGATATCCTGGCAATAGAGAACACACCTTGAGAGACAGAGAGCTGCCCTCACCCCGTCAGCCACGGCAGCACCCCCTCAGAAGAACACTCCATGAGCCCAAGGAGTGCAACAGATATTTACCCACATCCTTTACACTATTTCCCCAGCTCCTCCTGACACAGACACCCAGCTCCTGAGAAGCAGGATCAACACCTCTTTGTGGGAGCTGCCCAGCTTCAAACACCAGAAGCAGAATTCCAGTTATCAGGATTTTTGTCTGGTGTACCAGGAAAAATAGATGTAGCTGCTTTGCAAGAGAGTTGAAGGATTTTTTTTCTTTAGAATAACTTTTGGTTTTTTACAAGAACAATTTTTTTCCACTACAAGTACAAGAACTTGAAGAAAAAAACAGTAATAATGGTTTGTCTTTCTGGGAGACAGGGAAGGGCTCATGAGAGGATCCAAGTCAGCATTTCCCTGTTGGAACGTTCAGACAGTGTCACAAGCATGTGCTCACACACAGGCAATGTTCTGAGGTGTGTAATGATGCAGCATGACTGACAGGGAAGGTGAATTCATCACACCACTGCTGGGCAGTTCTCTGCAACAAGCTCCCCTGACTAGCTCAGCCTCAGGACAGCGCAACACTCGTTAAAACACAATGTGTTAATTAACATACCAGGCACCACCCCTTAGATGCACATGACTATCAAATCCTAAAAAATACCCAATTTTTATTAAAAAAAAACACTTCAGCAACACAAGGAGTTAGGAATGATGTCACACTACTGTCTGTGACAGTCTCATTGGCTCGTTAGCAGCACTGTCCATCACTGTTAACGAGTGTTACAGCTTAAATGAAGAGTCAGCTGCTCCTCATCCTCAGCCCAGGTTTGGAATAGATGTGCTGAAATATTCCAGGCTCACACTGCATAGCCTAAAAAAATTATTAGAGGCTTTTTCACTGAAAGCTTTCTATGCTAAAAATGAGCTTTCTAGTTCTGTAGCAGCAACAGACAAATGAGGTCAATGCATGATGCACCCACAGAACCCACCCTAGGCAGAAATGGCACCACACCAGAAATCCAAACCAACCAGGCCTATAGTTACAGTTTCTAGGAATGCACAAACTAAGACACCACAAATATTAAGTGTATTCTGTATGTATTTCTGGAAGAAAATGTTTTGGGTTTTTTTTTTGCTTTTATTTTAAGCAAATTGGCAAACTGGGTTTTTTTCAGAGCTAACCCCACCTTCCTGACTATACCAGTTTGTATACTGGTGGATCAGACTTCAAGCCCAATGGACTACAGCAGGAGCAAGTCATCCTGTTGATCTCTGTTTATTCCTTTTTTCTTGACAGAAGAAGTATCCTGATGTAAAACTAAAATATCCTCATGTATAGGAAAATCTCAATAGATTTCTTATAACATTTAGTACTCTAAACATCATCCTCCTAAGCAATTATTATAAGAGTTTTTACACCTCCATTGTTCTAGTGACACAGTTTAACCAAGAATGAGGATGAGGAGCTGAAGACGTTCAGACCACCAGCAGGACTTGTGGGAAGGTAACAGATTGGCCAGGAGGTGTGTAAACGTGCTCAAGTGACTTGCAGCCCGCTGTAGAACAACAAGTATCACACTGATTGTGGCTGGGCTTTGTGTGCTTGACAAGAAGAACCTTTGCTTAGGTAACACTGGGCTGTGAAGGGCTTCGAGGCACCTTGCTGAAGGTGCTGAGATCCCTGCCTGGCTGTGGGGCAGGTCCCAGTGCAGTGCAGGACGACACCTGCAGGGAAAGCAGCAGGTCCAGGGGCTTTTGCTGCCTCTGGCAGGGCCCAGCTCCAGTGCCTGGGCACTGCTGCAGAGATTCCCCCCCTTCTCGAGGCAATGACAACAGATCTACTCTTTGGATTGCACCCATGGTTTTGTGGTTGTTCCTGCACCCTGTCTTCACACTCCCTCAGAGCTCACACTGACTTCACAGACCTACCTGTGTCAACTCATTCCCACTGCACAAGTCATCAAGAGGATTTCGGGGAGCCTTTAAAATCTAGAAGAGAATGGCACAGTTGAGAAGAGCAGCTCCAACTGCAAGAACCTATTTGGCTGGAGAGAGATTGAAAGAGCCACCAGTGCTGCAGCAATCTAACAGGCTCTTTCTTTGCTTTTGGAAAGCTTCTCTTCACTGTGATGAGAAAGCTAGTTCCTCTTCACAGCTTCCCCTTCTTTCCCTCCCTCCCTTAGGTGGTTTTCCTCTGAGAAGGGCTGAGGTTACTCACCGAGGAGAGTCGCCTCCCCCTGAGGTGCTCCGTGTTGTCACTGGAGGGAGAAGGGAAACAGCACTTAGGGCATAAACTGGAACCCAGATGTACTTCTGAACACTATCACCACCTTTATGTACTTCTGAACACTATCACCACCTTTTTAAGGTTCATAAATTGACTGCTCCATTAGTTTTAGAAGCCTGTGTCACTGTTATCCCACAGTGTGAAATTAAATAAACAAGTTTGCTTGGAATAGATCATTCCAGAACAAGTTCCCAAAAACTGGCTTAGAAAATTCAGCAGACTGCCCTCCAAAGCCCACAGTCATTGAGCTCTAGGCAATTCACTGCTATGAAATTTCCTCAGGGGTTTCCTACACACAATCAGAGAAACTCCCTGTTCTTCTTGGCAGTCAAAACCACACTTAATTCAAGAGATGCTGTATGGATTACAAAGTTTTTCCTCTAAATGACAATATTCACACCACAATAAAACTCTTAAAAGGTTTCAACTTACTTTTCCATGTTAGGGTCTGCATAAATCTTCTCCATTTCTGAAGGATGTGCTTTTGCTGTAAAATACAGTGCTGAAATCCCAAAATATTAATGAACCTCAGTAAGAAAACTGCCTATGACCATAGCTAGATACTAGTCTTAGATGCTCTACTTTTTGTCTCCATCTTTCTCTAGTCACAGGAAAGGACTGAAGTGTAAGAGGCCTCCCAAGTCCACATCTTCCTGTTGCATATCATAAGACAGCTGGGCAAACAGTTTGAGTTGTACTGGTTAGATGTACTTTTATTTAAAGTAAAGATTCTGGTCACTGTTGGACATAAACGTGATCAAACCTTATACAAAGTTTGAAAGTTTGCTCTGGCACACAAAGTTTTTCCATCACTAGCTCTTGCCCCACTGAGAATATCTTCTGTCAATGGCAGCAACTGCCACCAGCACAGAAAACTACAACACTTGGCAAAAGTCACATTAGGGGATAAAACAAGTGAACCCACGAGGACAGGATGCTGCTGCCAACACAGGTAACGTTGCCTAATGTTTCTTGTGAACATCAACAGAATTCAGAGCTTTGAATTCCTGGTTAATATTCCTCCTGACTTCAATCTCCCACGGACCTTAGAAAGACCACCAAAAAAACATATCACAGAATCAACACCAGAAATTTTGCTAAATCATGTACAATGCTACTGCATGTTATTGGGATATCGCTCCCTAGGCAGAGCAGAGTGTGAATTACAGGGGAAAGGAAAAAGAACAATCTTCAGGAATCTCAGTTTGCTCACAGATGTTGTTCATGTGGAGCAGGAAAGCATAAGAGAACTCAGCAAACATTTTTTTTTATCCCCAAACAGGGAGGAAAAAAAAAAGCACACTACTTAGGAGACACCATTACTCAGGAAGATCTAACAAACAAGAGCCAGAAAACTTCCAGAGTGACATTTTACCCACAGACATCAGATTAAACACAACAAACAAGTGATGTAAAAGGTGGCCGTGCATGCAGGTGCTTAGAGAGGGGTGAAGGAACAGCCCAGAGCCACAGAGAGCCCTTCTGTCTGCTAGTGGGCCTGTTACCCTGGAATTCATGTCCCGACCAACATGCTCCCTATCATCCTCTAATCCTTCCTTGAATTTAGTTATGTACCTTTGACCTGTACAAACATATGGTGGCGACTTGAAACCCTTTGTTATTGTTTGTGAGAAAGCATCTCTATTTATTCTTATATTTGATAATTAAATACCTCTCAGCCCCACACTATGAACATGAAGAATTACTCCACGGTCTTTTCCAGTTCATTTAGGATGCCCAGCCAAGCTCCCCCCAGTCTTTAATCTTAAAGGGGAAGGAATCAGGAACCTGTTTAGTCTCTCTCTGGGGTTCCTTTTCGTTCTCAGGCCGCTGCCCTCAGGATGGCCGGTGCGGTTCCCTTCGCGGCCTGACAGCCCTAGAGCACCGTCCCGAGCAGCCCCAGGCTCACGGACGCCTCTCTGCGCTCCCATCGCTGTTTTCCCAAGCGCAGTTAATTCGCGTTGCCCGGGACCGCTTGGGGGTCACCCGTCAGGCGAGTCCCCTCACGCCGCGAGACCGACCCCGACTCCAGCTCCCAGGGGAACCTCGCTCAGGCCCCGGCCCGACGCGCCCCCTCCCTCTTTCCACCGGCACCCGAAGGCGCCAGGCCC
>NW_008606638.1:0-5224 GCF_000691845.1 Merops nubicus
TTTTTCTATATAATACACTATTTTTATATATATGCACGTGCACACACAGCATCTAGCTCCACATATGCTGAAATATAATTGTGTGTGTATTTATATGTCTCTATAATGGCACCAAATCCTTTGGTAGCCATTTCTCTGAGATGATTTTTCTGCATGACACTGCCTGCCTCTCCTAAGAAAAAAATAATCCAGCTGACATCACTGGGCCACGTTTCTGCCCCAGCCCCTGGTGCCTTTCATTCCTCCCCACCCTCCCCGTGCAGTACCCAGAGGTCACACAAGCATTGCTGGCTTCCTCTCCAAGAACTTCATTTCCCTTGTTCCTCTCCAGCAGCTCAAAGCAGCTTGACCTGGATGAGAAGCCTTTTTTTCCATGGCAGATCGTGGGGAGGGGTTGTGCTGACTGGGGAGGGGTTGTGCTGGGGGGGCAGTGGGGAGGCAGTGGCACGGGGATCGTCCCCAGTGGCATCGTTGCAGCCCCACGTCTGCTCCCCGTGCCCCAGACACCCAGTTTGGGGTGCACTGAGCCCCTCTCCAGCCCTGCCAGCACGAAAGCAATTCCAGCTAAAGAGGCTTATGCACCATTGAAACCTCGTTCTTTAATAGTCTGGCTGGCAGAGGGCCAGTTTAACAGATTGGCCAGCTCTGATTCCCAGAGGGAAGGGAGAAGGACGTTTTTCATTGGTAAAAATAAAATAGAAAAATGATAACCTGCTTTCATCCCAGTTCTGGCTCGTTGGGTGCTTCTCCAGTGCCTGTTCCCTGGAGAGGTGCCAGGCCCTGCAGGTGTTGGGTGCCTCTCCTCCCTTGTTCTCTACCCAGGCAAGTAGATGTCCAGGAGCAAATCCATGTTCTGCATCTGTCGCCTCTCACACCTTCTTATGCTGGCTGAGTCCTGGTATAATAACCCAAAAAAAAGGCAATTTTACCTCTAAACTGTTTCCTTTTTCTTTTTTTTTTCTTTTTTGCTCTAAACTGTTTCCTTTTCTTTTTTTCTTCTCAGTTATGACTCACTGAGTTATAGTGGAACCACAGTCAATGAGCACTTAACAACGTGATTGAACCTTGCAAAGAATTGTGTAATCCTAAGTAAAACACAGTAATTGTGGCTTGTATATTGTTGTAGTTGGGAGTCAATAATTTCACTCATAGTGGGTATAATTGAGCACCTGCAAGAGTTTGGTTTGGTCTGGTTTTGGTGGGTAAGGGACAATTTTTTTTTAATGGAGAACACAGTTTTGATGGCAACATGCTGTCCCAAACCCCAAAGCAGTGAATCAGCCCATGGCAGCTGTGGGAGCTCATTTCTGACTGAGCATGAGAGATGTTAAATGGGGAAAGGGCTGTAATGAACCATGTCCCTTCAGAGGAGCAAAAGCAGGTAAAGTTTAAGAAAGTTTTAAATAGTATTAGCCTCAGCTTGGCTGATAATCCCAATAACTGCTGATTCCCAAGTAGTTCCAGCTGATTAATCCTTGTGGAGCACAGAGGGTCCCTGTACCCAGGTCTGAGTAAGTGTGAGCTGGGTCAGGGCTGGTGGGGGCTGCCCATGGAGGGTTGCAGGTTGAGTACTGACACATTTCAGGTCACTGTTGTGCTGATGTGTTTATATCTCACTTACACGTGCAGGACAGAAGTGGTCAGGAGCCCTGCAAGTGTGTGAGCTGGGTCATTTGTCTTCTGCTTCATTTTGGGGCTGTTTACTGGATTTTTGCTCGTGGATTCTTTCATAGTTTGAGATTCTCTTGGGGCTTATATTTTTCCCTTTCTCTATCACCCCTTTACTCTTTCTCAAGCAGTTTGTGAGGCTTGCAGGTTGTCTGGCTTCCTGTCCCGTGGCAGTGTAACCCATCTGTAAGGTTTTCAGCAGCTATCTGTAGTGATTAATTGAAGTATATAATGGTATTTCTCCTCTGTGACTAACACTGCTCAGCTGGCTCCGTGCCTGCTATGAAGTGTGGCAACACCATTCTCATAAACACTATAGTGTAAAACTGTTAAAAGAGAGAATAAATTTGATATTATCTTGAAGTAGCTGAAAGCAGAAAGGTGGCCAAGTGCCCTGAGTTTCCCAAATTTCCTCATCTTCCATTAAAATAAATGAGAAAAAAATGCTGTGGGTTCTGAATAAACTGGCTATTTTGTTGGTGGCTGAAGGAAAGCAAAGGCTGGACTTCAGTTTTGATGGCTGGAGATCTCATTAGATCACTTGTCCTGCAAGTGTGAGGCCAGTCTGGTGCAGATTTTTGTTGGTGGCTGAAGGACAACAAAGGCTGGACTTCAGTTTTGGTGGCTGGAGATCTCATTAGACCACTTGTTCTGATAACATCTCTATCTATGCAAGTGTGAGGCCAGTCTGGTGCAGAAGGGGTGGGAAGGGACCTTTAAAGGTCATCTACTCCAACCCCCCTGCAGTGAGCAGGTTGTTCAGAGCCCCAACCTCCCCTTGGGATGGTTCCAGGGATGGGGCAGTGACCACCTCTCTGGGCAGCCTGGGCCAGGGGCTCACCACCCTCAGAGTAAAAAATTTCTCCTTTCTCTCTAGTCCAAATCTCCCCTTTTTTAGTTTAAACCCATCACCCCTTGTTCTGTCACAGCAGGCCCTGCTCATCCAACCCCTCCTCTCCTGTGCCTGTACAAGCAGAGCTTGGGGCTCTCACAGCAGAGCCTGGCTTGGCGTCGTCTCTGGTTTTAATTACAGCAGTGATTAGGAATTCATAGCTCGTGGTCTCCCAAGAGCTGCTGTCTTGGCCAAGTTAGAGCAAGTCAGTGGTACCTGAGCTGCATGTAATGAGCGTGGCTCCTCCCAGGATTGCTGTCCCACCATGTGCTTGCATGAAGCTTGGACAAAGTTAAAAAAATAATACTCTGTACTCTGCAAGCAACACATGAAACCCCCAAATGCCCTTTGCCTGCGTGGCCTCTGTGCTTGTGTTCTCAGAAACACGTCCATCACTGCAACAGCTTTTGTTTGAATTAGCAAATGGGTTCCAGCCAAGCAGCCCCACTAATACCTGCTGGGTTGTGTGTCCCTGTGAATTCTGATGTCTCCTCACCCTCTGTAAATGGAGACTCTCAAGTAATGACATACAAGATGAAGCCTCACCTCAAAGTCACACAAACCTTGTGTGTGGAGTCCTGTGAGTGTGTTTTCCTTCTGCAGGGCAAGGAAAGGGAGAAGGGTCCAGATTTACTGGGTGCTTCCTTGTGCCAATTTGTCACCGAGCCCTTTCAGGACAGTGGCTACAAATCTCAGTGCCTGTGCTCTGCGGGGCTGAATGTGAGAAAACACAGATTTAAGGGTTCAAACAGCTCCTGCTGTTTCACTAGAGTGAAATCCCCCTAAATCTGCCTCTCTGCACTGAGATGTTTTAGATCCTGTAATTTCTGTTTCCTCGGGGAGATGGGTGAGCAGCTGATGCTATAGCCAAGGACATGGGGATGTTCCTCTGGTGCAGCTCACACAGGGAGGAGTTGGGGGCTGTCTGCAGGCTCTGAGCCACCCAGCACCCACTGCCTGCACTTCCTACCTCACTGCAAAGAGTTAATTCTCTCTGACTACTGCAAAGCTGCTTCTTTGGTTTCGGTTTAGCGCTGCTAAGTAAAAAGTAAATGGCCTTTTTTGTGCTGGAATATAGGGATAGTAGTCAGACATTTTGCCTGGTTTCCAACATAAAATGAGTCACTCGTCCCTTCCCTACCCTGCTGTGAATACAGGGGGGGCAGGAGGATAAAGGCATCTCAAAAGGAGTTCTCCTTCCCAAGCAGGCGCCTGGGCACTGATGGAAGGAAGGAAGGAAGTGATTGCACCACTGCACAGGACAGGGAAAATGTTAATTGCATTATGCACACACCAGGACTTGGGGGCTGTTCTCACACTGGTTTATGTCACTGAAACGCCATTGACTGCACTGGGGTTACAGAATCATTTCCAGCAAGAAAATACCAAAACTGAATGGCACAATAGTGCCATTTGTAACTAAAAAAAATTAATAAATAAGTTTTGTCCCTGTAGTGATTGCCTGTTAACAAAGGCTGGTCACAGAATCCCAGCATGGTGGGGTTGGCAGGGACCTCTGGAGATCATCTCTTCCAACCCCCTGCTCCAGCAGCTCACCCACAGCAGGGTGCCCAGGATCACATCCAGGCAGGTTTGGAATCTCTCCAGAGCAGGAGACTCCACAGCCTCTCTGGGCAGCTGCTCCAGGCTTTGCCACCCTCACACCAAAGTTGTTTTTCTTCCTCTTCAGACAGAACCTCCTGGGTTCCAGTTTGTCCCCTTTCCCCCTGTCCTGTCAGTGAACACCACTGATGAGAGTCTGGCCCCAGCCTCTTGACCCCCAGGGGCCCTTTAGCTCTTGGTCAGCATTGATGAGATCCTCTCTGAGTCTTCTCCTCTCCAGGATGAACAGCTCCAGGCTCTCACCCATGGCTCCTCTCTCCTAGCAACTCAGCAGCACTTCTCCCTTTCTCAAAACCACTTTCTTCTGTCCTCACCTTGTATATTTGTTTCTCTTTTTTCTGCCTTGGGAATACATTAGGAATCCAGTGGCAATGTGAAGCACTATTTGGAATAAATGGAAGTGTCAGTGCTGCCACGTGCAGGGACACTGTGCTCTGCTGCCCACCCCCTCCCTGAGACTGGGTGACAGTCCACAGTCACATACATCCAGAGGGTGTGACCAGGAGGTGCTCAGCTTGACCCCCTGGAGCAGGCTGGGATCTGGGCAGCCGCGAGTCCTGCTCCCAGAGGTGGAGGAGAAGCAGCCTCCTTGGGGAAGGAGAGTTCTGGGGTGTTCCCCTCCTGCCTGGACCCAGCTGCCCCTCCCAAACACACCTGGGCCCCTGTCCTGGCCACCTTCCCAAGGCAGGTTTGCTGCCGTGAGCAGATCAAGTACAGACTCAGCAGGTATCACTTCGGAATGCAGAAATCAAGATTAACTGTTACAAAACTTGGATGAGCTTTGTAGTGCAAAAGTCAAGATGTGATCAGAAATGGGGGGGACAGTGACTGGACTTAAAGGTCTCACGTTGAATGAGAGGATTCAAAGGCACTGGGAGCTTCCCTTGGCTGGGTAAGGTCACTCTTGAGAACAGGATCTTGTTCTCAATGTGTATATTTAGTCTTTGTTGAACTTAGATTACTAAGTGAGAGTAGGAAAACATAAAGAGATGAGTTTGTGATCATCCTCCTCACCACCCTAGCACTTCTGCTGAACTCTCC
>NW_008606639.1:0-9681 GCF_000691845.1 Merops nubicus
TTTTCCTGCCGTTGCTGCTCCTTTCATGGTCTGAGGCAGGATGGACTCTGCAGGCAGAAAAAAATCGTGGATTTTAGCAACACTGATGCCTTGGTGAAGCGACCTGAGCCCCCCCACCGTGCGCCTGGAGAAGGTGAGCAAGAAGGGATTTTTAAAATTCAGCAGGTTGGATTCGGCTGCAGCAGCCCAGCAGTTTCTGTTTGTGGAAACATCTCCACGGGGGATGAGGGAATTGATGCATTTAGAGGGTTTCTAGCAATAAATTGCAAAAACGCTTCCCCAGGGGCCAGCGTAAAGCGGCTGTGAGTGGCTGGGGTTGTTTAAGGGGCCGTGCCCTGGGAGTGCTCAGGAGCAGCACAGCACGTCCTGCAGCCGGGGGTCTGCTCCTCTGCTGGGGGCAGGTCCCTCCCAGCCGGGGGAGAGCTTCCCAGGGAGAGAGGTTCAGGGGCGTGAGGGCTGGAACCAGGTGGGGATTTTGGTTGTAGCGAGAATTCACGTGGGGCCAGGGTAGTTTGGTAATGGATAGACACAAAAGTTATTAGTTAATAAGACCCATAACCAGAGTCAGCTTTTGTAGGTGGTCCGAGGGAATTGGGCTGGGAAATCACAGACTCAGAGAGTGGTTTGGGTGGGAAGGGATCTTTCAAGGTCACCCAGTCCAGGCCCTGCAGGGAGCAGGGACATCTGCAGCTAGAGCAGGGTGCTCAGAGCCCTGGCCAACCTCACCTGGGATGGTTCCAGGGATGGGGCAGCAACCACCTCTCTGGGCAGCCTGGGACAGGGGCTCACCTCCCTCAGTGTCAAACATTTCTTCCTTCTCTCTGGTCTCAGTCTCCCTCTTTTAGTTTCAAACCATCCCCCTTTCTGACAGGCCCCTGGCAGTCCTGGCAGCCTCCAGCAGGTCTCTGAGTCCAGGGATGATCCCTGCCCTGGTACTGCTGACCACACTAGTGTTGATCCAAGCCAGGATGCTGGTGACCTTCTTGGCCACCTAGGCACATGCTGGCTCATCTCCAGCAGGCTTTTGACCAACAGCCCCAGGTTCTTTCCCAATGGGCATTTTCCAGCCACTGTTCCCCCATCTTGGAGCACTGCAGGGGGTTGTTGTGACCCAGGGGCAGGATCCATCCTTTGGTCTTGTTGAACCTCATCCCGCTGGCCTCAGCCCATCCCTCCAGCCTGGCCAGACCCCTCTGCAGAGCCTCCCAGCCCTGCAGTAGATCAATGCTCCCACCCAGCCTGTTGTTGTCCAGCAGTTGTGGCAGCTGGCTGAGGCTGAGGGGGTGGTTCAGGGTCACCTGGGGATGCTGCAAGGGCACTGGGTTTCTTTGAGTGTATCCCATTTTCTCCCTCCCGTCCTCCACTGGGCTCAGTGAGGAGTGTGGTTCTCTGGCAAACCTCCAGTGCTTCCCATTTCCCTGTGTCTTAAAAGCTTCCTCTGATACCTAAAGGGTACAATTAAACTCCTGTCGGAGCTGCGGCTCCTGCGGCACACGGAGGTACCAGATTTAGTGTAGATGCTGTTTTATCCCTTACTCGTTAGTGCTCATTCTGTCAGCAGAAACAATGCCTGAACGCTCCGAGGCCACGTCTGACTCCATGGATGAGCCAAGGAAAATACAGCACCCGAAACGGGCTGGCCCTGGGCTTCCAGTGCCTTGGAAATGTCACCAAGAACCCTGGAAAACCATGGGTGCCTGGAAAAAATATCACCCGTGCCACTAAACAGGAGTTTAGCGGCACAAGAGATGAAGTCCCCACCCCTGGAGGGGGTTCCAAGCCGTGGAGATGTGGTGTGAGGGACACGGGGCAGTGGGGACCTGGCAGGGCTGGGGTTATAGCTGGGCTCAGTGGTCTCAAAGGTCTCTTCCAACCCAAACGATTTTGTGATGGGAACACAACGCCCAAGTAAATCATGTTTGACTGAGCTTTTGGCAAGGAAGGTTGGACCAGATGATGCCTGAGGTTCCTGCCAACCTGGGATTCTGTGATTCCATCATTCTGTGATCTCCACACCCTTTGTGGGTCAGGCATGGAGGGCAGAGAAGCTTCCCCGAGCACCAGTGCCAGAGCCTTAGGGGCAGAGATGCTGGGGAAGCACCTGGAGGGTGAAGGCAGTTGCTGGTCACACTGGGCTGCTGGGGATTGCTGGTGGGCCAGTGACAGGGCAGGGGATACCCGGGGGGGAGCAGGGGTAGGGGGCTGTGCCCTGCCCCACACGGTGCTGAAGGTGCCGGTGCCCATCCCAGCTCGGCCAGCATCGGACCCACGCTGGGAGCCCAGTGCTGGGAGGGAGGCAGCACACTGGGGGATTTTGGGTGGTGGGTGCAGAGCTGGAGGAGCTGGCAGGGCTGTACCCACCCCCCGAACCAACAGCCCTGGCAGGGGAGCAGCTGGGGACAGTCACTGCTGCTGAGCTTGGGTGGCATCTCCTGGTGCCAAGGACACAGATGGGGTGTCCCTGGGCTGGGTGATGGGCTGTGGTCTGGGTGACAGGCTGTGGTCTGGGTGACGGGCTGTGGTTTGGGTGATGGGCTGTGGTCTGGGTGACAGGCTGTGGTCTGGGTGACGGGCTGTGGTTTGGGTGATGGGCTGTGGTCTGGGTGACAGGCTGTGGTCTGGGTGACGGGCTGTGGTTTGGGTGATGGGCTGTGGTCTGGGTGACAGGCTGTGGTCTGGGTGACGGGCTGTGGTTTGGGTGATGGGCTGTGGTCTGGGTGACAGGCTGTGGTCTGGGTGACGGGCTGTGGTTTGGGTGATGGGCTGTGGTCTGGGTGACAGGCTGTGGTCTGGGTGACGGGCTGTGGTTTGGGTTGGGAACGTGAGTGGCCATGGCAACTGGGTATGGCAACACCATCAAAATGTGTCAAAAAAGGGGATTTTAAAAGAAAATAAAAATAGAGTCTGGTGTCGATAAACATTTTAAGTTAATGCTGCTGCTCTTGTCACCATTTCACCTGCCAGCAGGTCAGTCCTGCCCTGCACCCCGGCTGCATCCTCTGCTCTGCCCATGGGTGGGGACAGAGCTCGTGGGGGTCTCTCCCTGGGGTGCCCATGATGCTGCTGCCATGCCAGGGATGCAGAGGGTCAGAGGTGCTGTGATCCCAAATTACCCATCATCAGAGAATCCCAGACTGGTTTGGGTGGGAAGGGACCTCTAAAAGTCACCCAGTCCCACCCCCCTGCAGGGAGCAGGGACATCTGCAGCTAGAGCAGGGTGCTCAGAGCTTGGTCCAACCTCCCCTGGGATGGTTCCAGGGATGGGGCAGCGACCACCTCTCTGGGCAGCCTGGGCCAGGGGCTCACCACCCTCAGTGTCAGAACTCTCCTTCTCTCTGGTCTCAGGTCCTGCGGCACCGCCCGAGCACAAACAGGGGTGGGGCAGGGTGGGCGGAGAGCAGCCCCGGGAGGGTGAGGAGGTGGCCAGGGGCTGCCGTGGTGCCACAGCTGGGGCAGGCTGGGGTCTTGCCCGGGGTGTTCCCTGCAGGAGTGGCACTGGGAAAAGCCCCTGCCCAGGGGCCACGTCTGAGCACCCACCAGCTCACCCAGATGGGGATCCTCCCAGTGCTCATCAGTGTCTAAAGGGTGGGAGCAAGAGGCTGGGGCCAGACTCTGGTCAGTGGTGCCCAGCGACAGGACAAGGGGCAACGGGCACCAACTGGAACCCAGGAGGTTCCACCTGAGCAGGAGGAGAAACTTCTTTGGTGTGAGGGTGCAGAGCCTGGAGCAGCTGCCCAGAGAGGCTGTGGAGTCTCCTGCTCTGGAGAGATCCCAAACCCCCCTGGCTGTGACCCTGGGCACCCTGCTGTGGGTGACCTGCTGGAGCAGGGGGTGGATGAGATGATCTCCAGAGGTCCCTTCCAGCCCCACCATGCTGGGGCTCTGGCATTCAGGGATCACTGTCTCCTGCTGCCTCCCCTGCCTGTGAAGATGGATCCTGTGCTCGTGGCTCCAGTGGAGGAGTCACACAGGGACCCCAGCGGCCTCTTGCAGCCTGTGCTCTACTCACCCCTCTGAGATCTTCCCTCTCTGACTAATTAATTTTTAATAATGTGCAGCACACTTGTTTTTTTTAAAAAAAAGTAAATTAATTTGTAAACCATTTGCAGTATTTTATCTGTCACTTAAGCTTCTGGGATTTGCAACTTTAATGCATTACATCAGTTAATCAAAATTCTCTTCCAGCACCAGTTTTAATTAAACACTTTCACTTTTTTTTTTTGCTACTTCAATGCTATAGCTGAAGGCTGCTGATTAGTTCAGGATTTTTTTTCTTTTTTGTTGTTTTACATTCACCACTTACATTCCAAAGCTGCAAAAAGGAGCAGGGATGGTGACAGGGGCCATGCCACAGAGCTGGGGTGACCCCAATGGGCTCCCAGCCCCAAGCACTGGCAGCACATGGGTGATGCCCACAACCAGGCAGGAAAGCCCCTCCTGGCTGGTTTTCACCCAGGGTCTGGCCAGCCTTGGGTGGGAACTGATGAGAAGATCCCCATCAGGTGCCCCCACCTCCCACATTAACCTGGAGGTGGGGCAAGAAGCCACCTCTATAAGAGCTGGCTCTGCTGGGGGTGGGGTTGGGTGGTCTGTCGATGTGGTGGGTGTGCTGTGTGGGGTTCTGGCATTTGAAAGGGCTCCCTGACTCTTCACAGCAAGTGGAGTTCCCAGGATGGCAGAGCAAGATCATGAGTTTCTACCTGGGAAACTGCTACATACCTGGCCTCGTTGCCTGGCTGGTCCATCTCCCCCAGCCTGGTTCCTTGTCCAGCTCTCCCTTCCTCACATCCTTCACAGGGGTGAGTGCAGGGACTTGTTCTCCCTCTGGTTTTCTGGTGCTTTGGATCTCTGGGGTGTGATGTGGGAGCAGAGGGAGGAGTTTGGCTGCTGGGCTGCCTGGTAATGGTAATATCAGTCTATGTTGGGCAAGTGGTCAGCAGAACAACATCCACTGTTGAGAGAGTTGGGGTTGTGCAGCCTGGAAGAGAGAAGGCTCTGTGGAGAACTTCTGGTGGCCTGCCAGGACTTCAAGGGGATTATCAGAAAGAAGAGGGGAACAACTTGTTTATAGGGGAAATAGCCTTAAACTAAAAGAGGGAGATTTACCTAGATCCTGGGGATTCTTCACTGTGAGGGTGTTGAGCCCCTGTCCCAGGCTGCCCAGAGAGGTGGTCGCTGCCCCATCCCTGGAACCATCCCAGGTGCGGTTGGACCAAGCTCTGATCTGAGCACCCTGCTCTAGCTGCAGATGTCCCTGCTCCCTGCAGGGGGGCTGGACTGGGTGACCTTGAAAGTTCCCTTCCCACCCAAACCAGGCTGTGTTCCCGGGTCCTCCTTGCCCTTTTTGAAGACTGGGGTGACACTGGCTTTCCTCCAGTCCTCAGGCACCTCTCCTGTTCTCCATCACCTTTCCAAGATGATGGAGAGTGGCTCAGCAATAACACCAGCCAGCTCCCTCAGAGTTTGTGGATGCATCCCATCAGGCCCCAAGGATTTGTAGGTGCCCAGCTTGACTCACTGACCTCTGACCCAGTCCTCACCAACCAAGGGAGAATCTTCCCTCCTCCAGCCTTTCTCTCTTGCCCCCAGGGTCTGGGGTTCCTGAGGACTGCCCTTAGCAGTAGGGACTGCAGCAGAGGTGGCATTCAGTGCCTCCACGTAGTCTATGTCCTCCACAAAGGCACCTGCTGTCCTGCAGCACCCAGAGGTGCCCGGACTGCTGGCACCCCTGAAGAGCAGCAGCGTGGGGGTGAAGGGCTCCCTGGAGCAGCCTCCTCCTGGTGGATCTGGGCTCTGCCCCATCCCCCTTGGGCAAATTCAGAGAGTTTCAGGGTCCTGTCACCCTGTGCCACTGCCTGGGCGGCTGCCTGTGGCCCAAACCCAGTTTCCCCAGTAGATATTTTCTCTGCTAAACTCTTGGCCAATCAGTTTGTGGGATTTTTATCCCCCTTTATTTTCTAAGATGCGTTTTAATTAGCCAAGAAATGCGGAGGTCATATTTACACCTCCTCCAGTTCTGTTCCAGGCCTGTTGTTCCTCCTAATTGTGTGTACACACCAAGATCGCTCCAATGGGTGGCATTTGGCATCCAGAGGATTTTTTAAGTTAGAAAATGGAAAAAAAAAAGCTCCGAGGATGACAAGCTTATTTATTTGTGTAGCCAGTGCTGCCAATTGCTGTATTTCAGAGGCATTTTTTTGCCATTTACTGATGTCAGTTGGAATAGAGAGCCAGAATCCAACGTTTGTGACATCTCAGGCAGCTTGGAAAGGCTCCTTTGCATGCAGCAGAACTCAGCAGGTTTGACATTTCAAACTCACTTCTTTCCCTGCCAGGCAGAACCTGATGCCTTTATACTGTATTTTTCCTGCTGCTCCTCAGTGCAGGAATTCCTCCTTTTTCTGGGGTTCTACCATTACGAACAGACCAGATTGGGGGATGGGCTGGGGGAATATCTCTGCTGTAATAATAAAATTCGCTTTGAAAAAGCAGAGATGAGCTTTGTCTGTGTGGTTCCAGGCTGGGGGGAGCTCCTGGATGCCCACACGCCAGCCCTGTGCCTCCTGTGCCCACCAGCACTGGTGGGTGCAGCCCCTGTGCCACTGCTCTGCACACCAAGCACATGGGAGGAGACGTTGGGAAAGTCTGTTTGATGTTTGGCTTTTTGGGATTAATTCATGGGCTAAATAATATTCTCTGCAGTGCTGCCATATGTGCAGAAAACCTTTCCCTGGTGTGAGGAGGAGCTGAATGCTAAACGCTCGTGGGCTCCTGCTCTCCAAAATCTTCTGCTGGAGGGAGCTGAGCTTTATTTTTTTATTCTCCCTTCACCCCTCGAGCTGAGCAGCCCGGGGGCATTTGCCCCTCCTGGGACCAATCCTGCTGGCACAGAAGTTGCCCCTCGGGGGTTCAGCCTGGGGAGGAACGGGAGGGATGGAGCAGAGGTGATGGAGAGGGAGGGAGAGATGCTGTGGAGTCTCCCCTGAAGAGATCCCAAACCCACCTGGCTGTGACCCTGGGCACCCTGCTGTGGGTGAGCTGCTGGAGCAGAGGGTGGGATGAGATGATCTCCAGAGGTCCCTTCCAGCCCCACCACACTGGGGCTCTGGGATTCTGTGTAATTATTATCCTAATTAGCCAAGGACCACCAGGGGCATTGAGTGCCACCAGAGGCAGGCCCAGGCAGTGCTGCTGGGGGTGTTTCTGGGTCATTCTCAGGAATAAAGGGGGAATTTCTGCTCGGTGGTTGTGGTGGGGTGTCTGTGGGTCCTGTCCCGTGGCTGTGGGGCTGTGCAGGACCCCCGGGCTGAGTGTTGCTGATTCCCACAGCAATCTCTCTGCACTCCCAGCTTCAGCTCCACGGGTAGGATGAGCAGGCAAAGTGAATGTCCTCGGGGGCAGCCTCTGCTCCCCATGCCCCAGCGCGGCCCCAGCAGCGCCAGGCGGTGCTGGCAGAGGGTGCTGGTGCTGGGTGGGCAGCAGGATGGGCTCCCACGTGGCAGTGCCAGCAGGGTGATGCCCCGGGCAGCCCCCCCTCTCCAGCCTCCTCTGTGTTCCCCGGGAGCAGCTCAGAGGCAGGCAAGCCCTAGCTGCCCGTGCCAGTGCCAGGGGAGCTGGTGGCACCACGGGCTTCTCGGGCCCCTGCTGTGAGCTGGAGGAGGACAAGGGCACCAGGGGCACCGTGAATGGGGAGCGTGGTGCTGCCCTGGCAGGAGCTCCTGCAGCCCTGCCTGGAGGGCTGGTGTGGAAAAGGCTCGGGGGGGGTCCTGCCTTTGGGCTGTCACTGGAAAGCAGAGAATCCTAGAATCTTGGCATCCCAGAATCGTTTGGGTTGGAAGGGACCTTTCAGATCATAGGGTCCACACACTCCCCAGCACTGCCAGGTCCCCACTGCCCTGTGTCCCTCACACCACATCTCCACGGCTTGGAAACCCCTCCAGGGGTGGGGACTCCACCACTGCCCTGGGCAGCCTGGCACAGCCCTGGGCAACCCTCCAGGGCAAGAAAATCCTGTGGCTGTTTGTCCTCCCCCTGTGCTGTCTGTGCAGGCTCCCCCAGCCTGGGAGAGGAAGGTGCCTGGGAGCCTGTGGAGCAGCAGCCCTGGTCCCTGACCCCCTCGCTCTGTGTCCTGAGGAAAACCCATCATTCCAGCTGCCACCAGAGCTCCCACGTGCACAGTGCCACTGGGAGCAGCAGGATTTAGCAGAAAATTTGCTCTTTCAGATGCAATTGATTTGGGTTCCCCTCAGTCCTGGTTTCCAGGCACCAGTGGCTGCTGGAAACGCTCTCCTGGCGACAGAAAATCTATGGCAAAGCAGGCAGCCTGATGAAGTATTCATGGGGATTTTTATCATCGGGTTTTCACCCACTGCAAAAAAAAGCAATCTTTATTTTTAGTGAGCTGTGGCTAGAGCAGCAACGTGGGCTCTGTTTCCCCCTGAGCCTGCACATGTGACAGTCCAGGGCTGCAGGGCGCGTTGGACAGGGGCTGAGATGGTGGGAATTATGTCACTAAAACCACATTTCAAGCATAGATATTTGAGTTAACATAGTGTGAGGTTCAGGAGTGGCCACAGGGCCACCAGGCACTGTCCCCCAGGTGCTGTGGGGTGCCTGGGGTGCAGGGGACATGCAGCTGGGACCCGTGAGGAGGGCTTGGTGCCAGGTGCTTAAGATGAAGTAAAACTGGGGTGAAAAGAGCTGAGTGAAGGAAGTGTGGGGATACTTTGAATAACAGATTGGATAAAAATGTATACAATTAATTAGACACCTTTTTTTGTTAGGAGAGATGAGTGCCATGCTAGTGCTGAGTGGTGCCAGGCTGGCACAGGACCCAGCGTGCCCTGTGGTGCTGCCACCCGGCCTGGCCAAGAACAGAACAGGGCTTTGGTGGGTGATGGGCAGCGAGCTTGGGGAGAGCCAGTCCAGAAAATAAACCTGGGAGCTGAAACTCAAACCCGGGGGCAGGAGGGGCCAGGTGTGACTCCTCATCAATCTGCAACCACAGAAGCCGGAGAGGTGAAGTGCTCGGTTAAACCCCCAGCCCAGGGTTGGCATAGGGATGGTGCCCACAGCCAGGCAAGAAAGCCCCTTCTGGTTGGTTTTCACCCAGGGCCTGGCCAGACTCGGGTGGGGACTGATGAGGAGATCCCCACCTCCCACACCAAGCTCTTGTCCCAGCCTGGGTTGGTCACACAGGTGCTGGCTCTGCTGGCAGTGGGGTGGGGGAGCACTATGTGCACAGAGATGTGCTGTGCAGGGCTGCCAGCCGTGGGAAGTGCCCCCTGGCTGCCCATGGCCAGCAGGATTCCCAGTAGTGTCAGGACAAGACTGAGACAGCAGGAGAATTATGAGGCTTTCTCCTGGCAATTGCTATGTGATTGGGATTGAGCTCATCTCCTGGGTCCTTCCTTCCCCCATGCCCTGGGTTTGGAATCAACTTGCTCCCCTCTTTGCTGCATTGTGTGTTGTGAGTGAGCACACTGATCTCTTCACTCCTCCAGTGGCGGGTCCCCTGGGATCTCTTGCATATGATCTAAGGCTGGGGGGGATCTGGCTCCTGTGTTGCCCATCAGTGATAATGTCCTTCTAATCAGGCAAGCAGTCAGCAAAAGAACAGGCTAAGAAAAGGAATCAGAGTCACAGAACCCAGTGTGGTAGGGCTGGAAGGGACCTCTGGAG
>NW_008606640.1:0-6557 GCF_000691845.1 Merops nubicus
ACCCCAACGAGAACCTCAACAGCCCCGCAGGTACTCCCCCGGCTCGGCCCTTTGCCAGGGAGGGTAAGCGGCTGACCCTCCGCTTCCCCAGGTGATCAGGCAGCTCTCGGGGCTGACAAGTGGTTGCTGGGGGGCTGAGGCATGTGTCCCGTTCCTGCCCACTTCCTCCACAGCCCCGCTGTCAGCTGGAAGCCAGTCAGGGGTCTCTAGGTGGGTACAGAATGTGCCCTGTATCCATCACGCTGCTGCGGTGCCTTTGGGAAGGATTCTTGCTGTGCTGCGTGCCCTGCAGCATCACGACATAAAGGCAGTTGTTGGAGCAGCTGCTATCACAGTGTCAAGGGATGCCCACCCCAACCCAAGCCCAGGGACAGCTCAAGAGTGGCAGTCCGCTGTGTGCAGCATGACCAAAGTCCCTCCCAAACACCCACAATTTTCTGTCATTTGCCCAAAGATGCTGGAGTTTTGATCCAAGAGATTGCGAAAAAAAAAATTTAAAAATAAGGTTGTAAGAGTAAACTGTCTATCATAAGCAGACTTGCATAAGGCAAGCAAATAGGTGAGCCATGAGAGGTGCGTGGAGCTGTGCCTAACCTTCTTCTTCATTGCAGGGCTCCAGGAACCTCACTTTGTAGAGTTTAATGGAGGATTTAGCCAAGACCAGCTGGACTGGTTCAATGAAGTCCTCAAGTTCTCTGATGAAAACCAAGAAAAAGTTGTAGTTACGGGTAGGTGGATGTGGAGTGGTATGTATGTGGATATATGCAAAAAAAAAAGTTACATATCCAGTGTATGTTAGCTGAGGAAAACACGTAGCAGCTTTGTAGCTCCACTGAAGCACGCATACAAGCTGACAAGTAGAACAGCAATCCTATCTCACACTTGGGTGAACTTTCTGTACACAGCTAGACATCTGAACTTCCCAGCAGTGCTTGGTTACGCCTAAACTAACTCTCCTACTTTTCTCAACTGCAGGTCACTTGCCCATTCATCCAGATGCTTCAGACATAGTTTCCCTAGCGTGGAATTACAGAGATGCCCTTTCGGTCATACACGCCCACCGGTGCGTGGTCTGCGTGCTCGCAGGGCACCTGCACGACGGTGGTTACTGCTTAGACTCTCATGGAGTTCATCATCTGACTTTGGAGGGGGTTATTGAAACTCCACCCGAAAGCAATGCCTTTGGAACGATTTACGTCTATGAAGACAGAATGATACTAAAGGGAAGGGGCAGAATTTCAGACAGAGTTATGCATTTCTGCAACTGTGAAATGCAAACATGAATTGCTTTTCTTCAGGAAGTACTTGGACAAAAAAAAAGCAGGGGATCGGCTTATTACTTGCTTGTAGAAGGATGTGCATGGCTGGTCCTTATAGCTTTAACTCAAACATTTTTCCCTTGGATACAGAATTTTAGAAATTATGTTTCCCTGAGAAAACAGACCTTGTTTCTTCCTAGAGAATCGAGAAGGCCAGTAAGCATGTTTGAGATAAATATACTTGAATGCAGAATGTTGACACCCAGTGCCAACAAGATTGTTATTTATTGTGGAAAAAATGCAAACCATATTATGAATATTGTCAAAAACCACCACTTTTTTATGTCACAATTAAAGCACAAAGAATTGTACCTGCCTGGCCATATTTCAATGTTATTTTTTTTAATCATAGTCAGTAATGTCTCATTTCTGGCAGAATGTAGCTGCCCTGTAGCATAATGCAGTCTTCTTAACATTGCTTTAAAAAACTAATCTCCAAAAGAAGCGAAGCCCAGGGAAAACGGAGCCCACCTGCACCACAATGTGTAATGCTGCAGCCGCTGGGGCTTGCGTGTGCACAGCTGCGTCAGCCTGCAGCAGCCTGGAGCCAGGAAGCCCTGATGTGGAAGGACCTGAAGCTGCTGTGCTGCACCCGGACCTGTCCTGGCTCTCACCCCTGCTTCCTGCTCGGGGATTAGCAGTGGTGGGACATGCTGGGCAGCTGTGTGGCTTCGTCTTCCAGGAACAGAAACGCTGCAGAGTTGCGACAGTGACCCCACGTCTGCTGGTGGCAGTCTTGAGTACATACCTCACAGAAAATAAAAGACACAGCAGCTTTCGTTGCATTTTTCTTTAGAAAATCAGTATTTATTACTTTGTAAAACCAGTAATTTTCTGTTAAAGATAGTAGCAAAAATATTTCTTCAGATATAGTCTACATATGATTTTAGTGGAGAAACAGAAGTACAGACTTGCTCAATTTTTCAGATAGTCTTAATGGATTGTCCACACAGATATCTGGAAGTTTTATGGCTGTTAATAGTCACTCATTGAAACAAAGCTTTTGGGTTACTTTTCCCTTATGTTACAGAACAGTAGATTCCCAAAGTATGAGGTGGCTGGAGAGTGATCCAGGGATGCTAGGATATAACACACATCAGGTGAACAGTGCTTTGAAGATGTGCGAAGGAGCAAGCTGAAGAACAGCCTCCATGGAAGAGCTCTCCATTCAGAGTTGACGGTGTTCCTCAGTGTTTTTAATAAATCTCAAACTGCACTGCTGGAAGTAGCCAGGCATTCTTGAGTCCTATCAAACTGAGCCTAACCCTTCTTTATGAACCAAAAGCAAAGGCAAGTAAGGTCAGAATATTTATTCTATACAATCTCCCACCCAATTAAATCACCGTTTTACAGTGTGTTGGCCAAGATGCTCTCATCTCTTTGTTCACATAAATGTACAGCCACGAAACAAAGGGGAAGAGGGCAACCATGACTGCAGCAGTCAAACGAACCCCACCCAGTGGGCTCCTGTAAAGAAGCAAATGCAACAGAGCTACTTCAGCCTGCTACGAAATGCTCACAGCTGGCTGCAGCTGGAAAGCCAGCAGAGAGCCTCTGGATGCTTTAATGCAGCTCCTGTGGAACCATCAGCAGAGTCCTTCACTGGAGAGGCACCACATGCCAGCAGAAAAAGATTTTCTGCCACCTCAGGCTATGTAAACCAGAAAAAAAATAAAAGCACCCTGTTTGCCCAGAGCTTCTGTGACATGCTTTCCCAGCACAAAGGTACTTTATGGCAGATTGTGATTTTTCATGCTCCCAGCCACCAGGAATGTAGCAAAGATGCTGTAGCACAGTCCCATGAGGAAGCTGGAAGGGAAAAGTTCAGGGGCCACTGGAACCAGGCAGCCACCCAGAGAGCTTCTGCAGCCCTGCCTGCATCACCCACCTGCTCCAGTGGACACAACAGGCACCAGTACAGAGACCCTCACTGGGAAGTTCTGTAAATGGGGAGCAAGGGCAGAAATGGCTTCCAGTTCATTAGCAGTTGTGGCCAACACTCAGGAGCCTGGTCTGCAGAAGGGGAACTCTGTCCCTGTGCATCAGGAGAATGTCCCCTGCCCATGATGGCAGGGGACCAGAAGAAATATTTCGTGTAGCTTTCCTTTCCCCTGCAGACTTTCTTTTGTGCAAGCTCCTACAGGCTGCAGCACCATCTACTACTGCTTAGGTATCTGAGAAGGTTCAGGGAGTGACATGAAGCAGAAAAACAAGCAGCCAAAATCAAATGCATGCATGTGAACATACGAATGGATTAAAAAAATAAAGGGATACAAAACTTACTTCGCTGAACTGCAACAAAGACTCATCCAGACTGTAATAATCACCAGACCAAACAGCTCTCTAAAAAGCCAAACAAAAAAAACAGATAAGAAAATAATACAAGAATATGTTTACAGTAAAACAAAATAGTAATTTTGCTGCCAAACCAGTAGTATCTGCTCCTTTGGAGAAGTCAAATATTTTACTACGATTATAATTATAGGACTATTATTATAGTACCCAATACATTTATATATCCTATATTATCATTATAATTATAAAGGTATTTACACAAAGTAAATTTGCTTCCCAACACAAATCTACAGGTGACCCAGCTATACAGCCGCAGAAATTCCTGCTTCCACTGTCCCAGTGCTGGAGTTACATTCCACAAGACATTTCCTTCATTAACCCATAGAGAAGCAGCATCCCAGCGTTGCAGCCTGTGAGCAGCCACAGCAGCTGCCAGTGCTTCACCTCAGTACTGTGCAAGCATCTACTTCAAACAACAGTGGAATACCCAGGTGAGAAATCCTCCCTCCCCCTCAGTCCCTGGCAGATCAGAGGACTCGAGCAGCCCCTGCTAAACATGGATCTGCTGTCACCTCAGGAGTTTTTAAATCAGTAATTCCCATTCCTGCAGCTCCAGCAAGAGAACACAAAGCTGGTTCCCTGTGCTAGTGCCCTGGCATTTGAAAGCCAGAACTGCCCCAGTTAAATCTAACTGCCACAGTCAGAAGCAGTCACAACTGTTCACTCTCCCTTTAGCTCTTTTGTCCAACAAGTCACTGGTTGGGAGCACTATGATCCCTCCTCCTTGGTTTGATTCCTCTAGACCAACAGCACTCACTGCAACAACCCAGCAAATAAAGTTCAGCAAAGTGATGACCCTGGAGATGGAGATGACCAAGGAGATGGCCTGGCCAGCTTAATTCGGGCAGGGGAAAATAAAAATCACTACTTACCTGCCTTCCTCTTCGTGTAAAATGTTTCCTTGAGCGTAAGTAAACAAAGAGCAAGCCAAGGCAATGGTCCCAACAATACAACCAGTACAATGAAGGTCACAGAGGCTTCTCCAAATGCTATTATCTGAAGGAAAAAATAGACTACCAGCAACTGCAATGCAGCATGAAGTAAACCCTATAAATCAGAAAGCAACTGAGTTGCTAAAAAAGAAGCCTCCTGCAAAAACACACGTCTTAAGCAGGAAGATGGAATTAATACCAGCATCTTTATGACTAGGGAAATCTGCTAAAAAGTGCTATTAAAAAAAACTCACTCATGGGCTTGAGGCTTTCTTAGAAATGCACCATGGCAGCAGCACCTCATTGAAAATGTGTACGTGTTTTCTCCAGCAAACAAACAGGCTCCAGCATTCAACATATACAGACAAAAAAAAAAAAATCACAAGGTGGATTATAAATGAAAGTTCTCTTAAGCAGGAGGAACAGTCTTTCCAGTGCTCACAGCCATAACCAGATGCTCAGCAGGACCCCAGAGGGCCACCAGAGTTCAGGGGAGCGATAGGAAAGATCTGAATGGATGCCCAGGGTCTTGTGGTTTCTCACGTTTGTTCCCTGGGGCTCGCGAGGAAGAGGTAAGAGAAAGACACGGGCAGTTCTTGCTGATGTCAACAGCAAAAAGCATAAAGTTATAAGCAGACTTATCTGCACACTGACCCCTCCAGTTGAGCATTAAAGATGATGAGCTGCCCAAATCCAAGAGCTCAGCATGACCCAGCGTTGTAATCAATTCCCCATTTAGCTGAACTTACTGCAGCTCAGCAGAGGGAGAGTCTGGGTCTTCCACAGACTCGAACGGCAAATATCCCTTGGTGAATTTGCAGCAAGGTCCAGTTCTACAACAGTTGTGCTATGTTAATCTTTATTTTCCACAGATCTTAGCACAAGTAACAAAAACCCACTTGTGAGTTTAACATGCAGATTCTTTTGACCAGCCAAATGCCACCACATTGAAAATACACCTATCACAAATAAACCTCCTCTGGAATATTTAAAACCACAACCATCCAACCCTCATGTGTTTTGGCTTTATGAATGATGCCACTTTGTATGCCGAAGGTAGCCAGAATGCCTGAAGACTCTAACAGTGGGATTTGTGACCACAACATGCGCTCCTGAGGATCCTTCTTGGCCCAAGTGTGGTTTTAGTTTATTCAGAATAAGTATTCACCCAGAGAAGATACAGTCACATTGTGTATATAAATGTCATTATTTTAAAATAATTTCTGATAGATGAAAATACAAAAACCTAAGCATTTTCTGGAGGCCGGGACAAATCTGATCTGACTGATTCTCTCAACACGTGATGTGGCATTAGCCCCCTTAGTGTCCACCCTCGGAAACCCGCCCCCTGCCTTCACCGGAGCCTCCAAACGCCCCTGTCGCTGCCTGCGCGCTGTCTGCAGGAGTTGCAACACCTGGTCCTGGACCAGCCCTTTGGCTCTTTCGAAAGACTGTGCAGAGCTCAACTCCTCTTCCGTGAGGCAGATCAGCAAAACCGCCGATTTACAGCACAGAAACAAAGGGAACTGATGGACTCACATCAGCACCAGAGGCAGGTTGCCAGGCCTGTGCGCCAGTCGGGCTCAGAGCACTGTAGTCAGGGTGCAAAGGTATGACCACCCCAGCAGCAGACCTTTACGCAGGGCTCCTCCACCTGCAGCACGTCCAGCCACCAGCATTAAACCAAGGGCCAGCTTTTGCTGAAGCAGGTCCCACAGCTTTTGTCCTCAGAAGGTGGTGGGACATGTTTACACATCGCCTGATCTTAATCTCTCATTGAATGACAAAAACATACACAACCTTTTGGGGGCAAAATCTGAGCAGAGACTCTGTTTTGCACATTAATATCGTACCTGTTATTGACGGGTTAATGCTGACGAGCAGTGTCAGGGCAGCTGGCACTAAGTAGACAACCTGTTAATGAAACAACCTGCTGCGTGCACAACAGCCC
>NW_008606641.1:0-247 GCF_000691845.1 Merops nubicus
AGAAGGGCACCGAGGCGGGAGCGGGCTGACAAGTGTGATAAAATGATCTTCCTTAACTAAACTCGTAAAGCACTGGGCAATAAAACTCAATCTTCTGTAAAATCCAATTAAGTCATTATCTGACTGATTGTGTTAATTTGGCAACCGGAGAAGAAAACGCCTGGTGCTGAGCAACAGCAATAGCCTAAAAGGAACCATTAAAAACACATAATGGGAGGATGTTTCCCAGAGAGTGGGTTATCAGTTG
>NW_008606642.1:0-6828 GCF_000691845.1 Merops nubicus
ATGGAGAAGCCCAGCCCCTTGAGCGGGCTCCCGAGGAAAAAGTTTCTGCTGCTGTGCGGTGGGGAGATGGAGGGGCTGATGTCCCGACACTAGCCAGGAGGGCAGCTGCCCTCGGCAGCGGAGCCGGCCGGGGCTCGGGTCTCCCGCCAGACCCCGGAGCCGAGTCAAGGGACGTGAATTAGCAGAGGAATGAGAAATAGGAAAAGGTTTCAGGTCTTTCCAAAGAGGAGAAGTCTCCCCGGTTTCCTGTGAGTCCAGAGCAAAGGACAGAGAGGGAACACCGCTGGGCATCGTGGGGAGCGCAGGGAGAAGGAGCTGCGCAAAAACAAGCCGTCAGGGTACAGCAGCCACATAACCTTCCTGGAGATGATGGCAGGACAGGGGACATTCCTCCTCTCCGAGGCAGCTGAGGTTTTCCAGATTAGACCCTCTCCTGTGGCCCGTCCAGTCACACCACGTGCTGCAGTGAGTGTCGGGCAGCCCCACAGACCTCAGCAACCAAATTATTTTGTGCCCTTGCAGCTGGCAGCAAACATATTGCTAGCTGCAGTTAATTCTTCTAGTCTGTAGGTAAAATTGCAATAATCTATTTTTAAAGTAAAAATATTTGACAAAATACAGTGGGTTTACACTTGGAGCTGTTTTTTTTTTCGTTTTTATAGCTTGGTTACCCTCTCAAAGTAAGCAGCACAAGGACTGCTCACAGATCCAGCTCTAACTGTCTGGCATGAGAGGGGAGCCTGCCAAGCATCAGGTTGTTATGG
Organism: Merops nubicus; assembly: GCF_000691845.1. Lineage (NCBI taxonomy): Eukaryota > Metazoa > Chordata > Aves > Coraciiformes > Meropidae > Merops > Merops nubicus. Next base: position 765 of record NW_008606642.1, read on the forward strand.
GGTTTCTTACACCTTTCCCAAAAAATTCTTGTGCCAGCCACTACTAGAAAAGGGACAATGGACTAGCCAGGCTGTTGGGCTGCATTGGCATGCCAGTTCCTGAACTCCTTTTTCCCAAAGAGCAGAGATTAACCTTGTTAATTCAGAGGACAATGCAATCAATGAAAAAGAAACCTGGATAATACCTTCAGTTGATGTCCACGTGGGTACATAGAATAAGCACGAAGTTGGAGGACTGGTGTTGAAGAAGGTGATTTTTTTTTTTCATAAATGCATGAATGTACTTTGCATTTGACTTTCCATATTGCAATTTAATTGGGTAAATTTGATATCTTGAATGTATACTTTGTAATGGAGGCAGGAGTCTCGCACTGACCGCGCGCTGACGCTGAGCTGGGGTGGAATCTAGGGCTATTCTCTAACCTCTGCGGGGCTGATGTCCCTGTCTATATAAAATAATCCTTGACTCCCAAAGAGGTGAAACAGATATCCACATAATCCTTGCTGTGCTTGTGAGATGAAGCTGCTTGTTGTCTTTTATTGTACAAGCCAACGACACCTAGAAAAATAACAACACGATTAGCCCAAGAGGTACTCAGGGACAGGATGGCTCACTGCCCTCTTAGACCATGCTGCCTCCATGGGAAATTTGCATTTCATAGAATCATAGAATTTGCTAATGTAGAAATAGCCCTTCGATGGAAGGCCACATATGAGATATCTTGATAGCTTAATTGGGTTGTTTATACTTCTTGCACTGAAGTCAGAAAATGCAAATAATTCTTTGCCAATTCTTATTTCACCCTTCTCTTTTCAAGGCAAGTTCTGTGTAAATGGTGCTCCTAGGCTATGACCTTGTCAGTTATTTACTGTGATTGCTCATGTTCAAATTTACATTTTGCTCCTCCTGGGTAATATTTCTTTGAGTTACCTGTCAACTGAAAAAGCATATATAACTACATTATATCTATTCTGAATATACATAACCCAGGACACTTGGCATCTCTGGTAGAAGATTTTTTTTGAGAGGGAAGGGATTTTTCCAGGCAGAACACTTCTGCCTGAAGGGCAGTCTGGTCTCTGTAGCACAGCGCTGTGGTGTATTGCTTTTCTTAACACTCCACAGTAAAATCTCAGGGCGATGTCACCATAAATGTATGTTAAGCTTTGAAAAAATCCCTGAAACAAGAAATCTACTTCTTTTCCACATGAGGCTCAGTGTGGCAGAAGTAAATACAGAGATTCCATCTGCTGTTTCCTTATGTTAATGCACAGTTATTGAGGACATAAGTCAAGGACTAGCTGGCAGAGAAGAGTATCCAAAAAATGATTTTTTTTTCCTCACTTGGACAAGACTAGAACAATAATATAAAAATACCTAAATGAAAGAGAAAGAACATGCCCAAGTCTAGTAGTGCAGCTCTTTTTTTAAGGATCTTATATCCCTGTTATTTGGATTCCTTTCCAGGGGTCATCTGAGTGCAGGCACCCATAATCCTTTCAAGGCAAAGAGGCTGCCGTGTGGGCTACACTGCTGTTCCAAGCTGTAGACCTTGAGCATGTATCACAGACACAAATGTATGCTGATTTCTCATGCCTGTGTTTACTCAGTTCTTGGCCTAGCAAATTCTGCCAATAAGTCTTTGTCCCTTTATCTCAGCATCCCTCCGCTAGCAGGACCTGTCCACACAACACTTCATCACTATGGCTGAGCAATGACTTAGCATCTAGAATTAAGGATCAAAGTTAGTAGTCTGCGTATAAGTATTTTCAGCTCTGATTGCTAACCCCCTCAAACCATAGTTTTTATGAAGATTATTTTTTATGCTTATGAGCTTTCTCTGTGAGCAGACAGTGGGACTTTGTACAAGCATGGACAACTTCCATGTTCAACAGGCAGCACGGAAGACCAGGTCCAAAATGTGTCTAAATGCCCACTGAAGCTAACAGCCATGAAGCCAGGCTTGCAAGTGGACAGCCATTCAAGGCAGCTGGAGGCAGACCAGTGACAGATTTACTGGAAGGTTCAGGAAGAGGACAGAAGGGTAAAAGGGACTTTGCTTCCTGCCCACTCTTTATTCCCTTAGTCTCTACACCTCCACCTCTCACATAGTTGCCACACAGTCCAGACCAGGGTTGTACTCCATTCCCACCTGCATCAGGAAGGGGAGATGTGGGTACAACTGTGCACATCCCAGAACAGACAAAGCTAAGCCTCTCCCACAGTCATTGAGACATCTTTAAGAAAGTAAATGTCCTCCTCTCTGCATCAGGCTCCCTGTTGAAAAATTCGAGGTTTCCGTGATATTCTAGCAAGTTCTTCTGAGGACTGGCCCATGTTAACTACTGTACCATGCCATTTTGAGGGTTGTTAAAATGCTGAAGCAAGCACTACATTTCAGTGGAACGGTGACATTTATTAAGTTAATGAGTAGGGCTTGTGTGTCTAATGGCAGCAGTTTCTTAGCCAGTAGCCCCAAGCTGGGAAAGCCATTTCCAGGAAAAAAAAAAAAAAAAAAAAAAGTAGAAACTTACTGCTTCCAGGCTGGCAACAAAAATCATTTCTTGTGGGAAAGAAAAAAAACACTTAGACCCAGTAATTTCTGTCCATTCTCTCACACACGCTGGTACATGGAAAAACAACTTTCTGAACTAATTTCCTTAAATATGTAAGGCAGCTTGATACCAAAACTAACCCTCCTTGCCCAGAGAGACTATATTGGAATGTCTCACAGAAATGAATGCAGCTCTTAGCTGTTTCTGTTTTTCAAAACAGCTGGTGTGACCAAACTGAATCCAGCTTTAAACAGGAGGTGGGCACTGGCAAGATACTTTCAGTAACAAGGCCTTAAATCTTTGTTCATTCTCTGTACACAAGAGTACTCATCTTCAAACTTTCTGGTTACACAACACGATTTTTTATGCTCTCCCAGCCTTCTCTTATGTAGAGGAGAGGTTGATTAAATCCATTCTGAGCTGTGTTGTTAGAGCAGACACGCCACAGTTACATCTGAGTGTCTCTATGTTTATAGAAATGAGTCAGGAAAGTAACATTTTAAATACTTATCTATGCTAAATCAGACCTGCTAAAAATTGCTTATGACAAATGCTGTATAAATATTTCACATATATCAATAAAATTTATAAGTAAATAAAATACATAAACGATTAAGACAGTCTTTAACAAACCACACTTCTGAAGACATTAATTCTAATTCCGTAGTCTGTATTTAGCACAATATTACTTTTTTCTTCAGTGGCTGTGAAAGGAGAGCCAGATGCCTGAGCCTGATTGCAGTCTGCCAGTAATAAGTTATTTGTAAGTGGTTAACACAAGTTTTTCTTTGATGAAGTTTTTGCAGACTGAGTGACACCAAATAATAGAAATACATAAGCAGAAAAACATGCAATAAGCACAGGGAATTGGAACATGGCGTTGTCAGTGGTTAGAGAACAAGATCTTTGCTAAGGAAATATTTGAAAAACATATTTGTAGCTGTAACAGCTGTAACTGGAAAACACTGTGCATGGGCTTTGTGCTGTGCAGAGAGTGCCACCCTCTGCTTCTGCAGAGTATGGAGCCTTTCTCTCCTACCTGACTCTTCCTCTTTTGCTAGTGCAATTCTCACACACAGAATGAGTTAGAAAAATACCCTACTGGACAGGTAACTTTGCAAATGGGCTCTCAGTCCCTGTTAATTTTGTTAGCTCAGCTGTTTAATTTGGCATTATATGCCTTTTCAATTTGGTCAGAGCAAAGATGAATAAATCTGCCTTCCCCTTCTAGGGGCAAGGCCCTGTGGGTTCCTGAAAAGGACAGTTCCCGTTAAGGTCTGAGAGAGCTTACTTAGTGAGAAGGCAGCACGACATCTCCTGCACACAGCCCAGTTACAGGGGGAAAGAATGCTGAGGCTGGCTGTGGGTAAAGGACTCGCTGTGGCACCTGCTGTGATATTTGAAGAATAAAAGAGTGCTCTGCAAGAGGAACTTGGATAGACTTTGGGGTAAGCCGTGGGCTCTCTCTCTGCTGGAGGCAGAGACTGCAGTTTACACAAAGAAGTCTCCTGAAAATTTACAGGAATCCCTGCACTTAAAGGCTTAATTTGTGTTTGTGTTTGACAAGTTGGGGTTTTTTATGGCTTTTAAATAATTCCATGATAACCCCCTGTTGTGGTAAAACTTACCTTACTGATAGGTATCTTTCAGTATGAAGGATTCTTTTTTCATTCAGGTAACTTATTTAAGCCTGCTTCAGCTTTGTGCCATGCTTGGGTGGTAGTCTTTAAACAGGGACTTTGTGCCATGTGGCAGACTCATAAGTAAAAAAGAGATACTTTGAAGCTTTAGTCAAAACAGTAAGTTGTTCTAGAGAGATGGGATCAAAGTTAAGAAGTAAACATAGACAAATACTCCAGCTGAACAGCTACATTAGTGACTCAACAGTTCTTAATTTGAGTTCTCTGTGGGAGGCAAAACTTCAACTTTTTACATTCTTAAAAGAAAATCAAAGCAGCAGATTGAATGAAGATTAGGCATTCAAGTCTTCTTCACCATATTGTTCTGGACATCTTTTGTGGAAGAGTATCTAGTAAAGGTCACTACTAAAAAATGTGAAATATTGCTACAAATGAGTTCTCAGGATTTCCTCTCAGATCTCAGCAGATGCTTATTCTGTTAACGTCCCTTTCATTCAGCTCTCCTTCACCCATACAACCCCCATGGTTCACAAGCTCAATGTTGAACATGTCCATCCAGCCAAGGCCAATCCTCCGTTCACATCAGTACTGAGCCACAGCCTGGGATTGCCCTCTTGTACTGGCATCTGGCTCCAGCAGCAGAGCAGTGGGAGGCTGCTGCTCCCTGAATCCAAATATTCTTCCTCCAGATACTTGTGCAAATCCCTTATCGAGACTGCATTTGTGAATCTGTGAACAGTAAAAGTTAATTCAGTAGAGTCCTTAAGATTGTACTGAGGCACACACTACATAGTTCTTCTTGATCAAGCTCATTTAGTCCCTCTCTCTGATCACCATGCCCCTTTCATATTCATGGATTTGAACTTGAAAATAGTCCTCTTCCTGAATTACTTTGTAATTATTTTCCAAAGCATGCCTCGAGGGCTACCTCTGCACAGGAAAACACCCAGTTACTGTCATTAGCAGTGTGCCAGGAGCTCAGTTAACAGCTTTGCAATTTTAATAGCTCAGACTCGCTGATGGTTTGAGCTTAACTATCTTCCTGACTTGTTGAACAGCCTCACATCTTCCTAGAGAAACATCTTAGTGAGTTCATATTCATTTTATGGAAAATTTGGAAAGGCTGATAAAAGAAAAGATGAATACTTGGAAAAGCAGACTAAGCATGTTTATTTGGCAAATGTATTTAGGATGACAAAATGATGTTAAAAGATGAAAATGTTCAGAGTATTCTGAACAGTGAGGGGGACACAGTGGTGTGGCCTTTCACAGAGACATCTGTTTTTCTGTACATATTTACTAAACAACATTCTGGTCCATACAGAGACTCTAGCAGTGTTAGGAGCAAAATCTCCCCAACCAATAAAGTCTCCAGCAAACCCTAAGTAATACCAGTGTCATGAGATACACTGCTGTAGTAACCAAGAAGATCTAGAAAAGCCAAAGTCACCTATATTAGTGTCAGATGAACCAGCTGTGAGAAACACCTCACTGACACCCTGGTTCCCAGTGTGCTGGAGAACTTCTGGGATGCCCAGTGTCAGAAGGATGGTCAAAACTTTGGGGATTGGTTTATGAGAAAGAGGCCACCAGGAATGCTGGAAACATGGCACAGACAGGACATGTCACTGAACTTAGGGCTGACTCTAAACCAGTAAATGGCAACATTAACGCAGGAACGCGAGTGAACCAGCTAATGAAGGCTGCGAGGGGCACATCACTTTTAAACACAGATGTAATTTTTAATTTATGCACAGATTTAATTTTAATTCAAGCAAGTTGGATGCCGGCCTCGGGGTCGTGCCCGGCGGCCGGAGGGTGCCGGTCCGCCCCCCTCGGAGAGAGGCGGTCTGGCCCTGCCTCCGCCG
>NW_008606643.1:0-2006 GCF_000691845.1 Merops nubicus
AAATGGCCGGCACACAACAGCGAAATATTAAATTTAGGTGCATCCGTCTCTCGTTTTACCTAGCGCAGGCGGCCTGAAAGCCTCCTGCTCCCCGCAGGGCTTTGTCTGCACAGCCGCGGCGGGATCGGGGCGGTCCCCGGTGCACAGGCGGCCGCATGTAAGAAAAACTGCTTTGGAAACTGGGGCTTCTTCCCTTCTTTTTTTTTTATTTTTTTTTTTCCTTCTCTCTCCTGTTTCCAACAACAAACAGCTCGATTTCTGCTAAACAATGCATAAAAATTAGCCTCGCCCCGAAGTTTATGTTGGTTTTACGGCGCTAACGTTTCTCCTCGATGGGAAACGCTTTCCCGAGCACTTCTGGAAAGCGCTGGCGAGCCCTCGGTTACGAAAGCAGCATTACAAGCACCTCAGCAAACGTCTCCGCAACTCCGTGTCCCAGCCTCACATCACCTTCTCCAGAGCTTTGGAAGAAACGCATGTCCAGGGCGGACACAGCCAGCGCCGCGAACCGCCCGGCTGGGCATGTGGGAAATGCGGGGGGGTCGGAATAGGAATTCAACAACAACTCTAGGTTTTTCCATGAAAAAAAAATTAAAAAAAATAAAGGCGAGAAGAAAAGGAGAAAAAAGGGAAATAAAAGTTGCCGGTGGCAGCCAGGAAGGTAGCGCGGGGGCCGCCGGCGGCCCTGCCTTCCCATCCCGGCGCTCCGCACTGAAACAAAGCAGCGAGTCAACTGCGATGCAGATGGGCGGCTATGAATTTTTTGCTGCTGCTTAGAGCTTTAATTACTCGTTCTTGATCCGTGGGACTACGACACCACACCGCCAAGGTTAAAATGCCCTGAACAGCTCTGAGCAGATGTGAACGAGTTGGCAGACGCGCAAATGAGGTCTGCCTCTAAGCATGATAACAAGTGACTAATACATTGCATATCGCTGAAAGAAAATTATTTTTCTCTAATTTGCATTAGCTTTTCTTTTCTTTCTTTTTTTTTTTTTTTTTTTTTTTTAACGCCAGCGACATTCCCTCCTCAGAGGCAGCAGCATAATCCTGAAAATATTACTCCGTGACTTTAAAAGATTTGGAAGGAGGCAGAGATTGCCAGTGTTTTGGCTATGCAGGCTTGTTTTTCTTTCCGCCTTTGCTCCAAGGCGAAACTAGTTTCGCAAGCAGAATTCACGCAGAAAAATGGCACATGTCATATAAAACACCAGTTTATAGGAATTGATGCTAAAATTGTTGAATGACTACTGGCGCACTTTCGTCACTAACAGCACAGTGTAATTCATAAAGGACCAAGGGGACAGTCAAGGCCAAAAGAGAAAAAAAAAATAGATTGACTCAAGAGAAATAGATAAAGGCAACCATCGACCAAAATTACAAAAACGGGGCTGGAGGAAGAAATAAGCATCTTCCCTTCCTACCTGCTGTCCACCCTGAAGCCACCTGATCAGAAAGACAATACATGGAGGAGTACATGGAGGTCACTCACTATATAAAACATAGTGAATCTTGTAGATAGCAAAATTGTGTCAGGTACGAATATAGGCTGGAACCCAGTTCTCCACGTTCCTTTGACTTTCCCAAGGATCTTCTGAAAGGGCTTGGAGATCACTTTGGGTACCGGAGCAAACAGGCAGCATTTTATATCCTACTCTCAAAAGGTGAACCCAGGAGCGCAGATGCAAAGGCTTTAAGGAGAAACTAGAATTCCAAGGGCTTAAAGGAAAATTTAGCCACTCGAGCTATTTACACAGGAGGAGCTTTTCACCGAGGAGCTACTCCAGGGGTGCCTGCACGTCCAAGTTACTGGGGGTTGACCGCTGCCATCTCAGGAGATAACTTCTGCACTGTCAACACGTGCTCGGGCGGCAGACGCACTGCCGGCCACCGTGCTGTGTCCGTGGCCAGGAGCGGGGCGGAGCGGGGCCACCCTCCCCTCCCGCTGGGCTCCCTAAAACGCACCGCTGGGAGGGATTTCCCAGCGCCGAAGCCGGCCGGGGTCG
>NW_008606644.1:0-1515 GCF_000691845.1 Merops nubicus
CAGATTATTTTCCTTCCAAGGTTAAATCTCCTTGAGGTATGCACCAGGTCTCCCCATCCTTCTTCATTAGCCACCAAGTATACACAGGTCTTTGAGCATAAACCAATCCCATGAATGGGTTTGCCTTTTCTAAAAGGAGAAGCAACCAGCACTGCCTTCCCCAGCTACTTCATTAGGAGCACTGTGGGGACCTTATCTCTTCCCACAGTATGGAGGGGTTTTGTTTGGGCATGACAAGGATGGTTACTAGATCCTGTGGTGTTAAGTAGACAAGTGGCTTCAGATAAGTTTCTCCCAGTGCTTCCATCCCCTTTTGTCCAATGCTCTCAACATAGTCTCTAATGGACTGTTATATCCCAGTCTTTCTGGAGGCTAGTAAGTGACAGAGAATGTGATGCACCCACTCAATGCTGTGTTTTTTTGGCCCAGAAGTTTATAAGGTTATTTCAGAAATTAATCCCATTGTCCAACAGTTCTTTCTTGGGTACCATGTCACCACAAAATTTGCTTTTCAAGGCTGTTGCTCTTTTGGCTGGGTTAGAGTTGATTTTCTTTCTAATAGCTGGTAGAGTGCTGACTTTTGGGTTTACTGTGAGAATAATGTTGATAACACTGTTTTAGCTGTTCTTAAGTAGCGCTTATCCTAAGCCAAGGATTTTTCAGTTTCCCATGCTCTGTCAGTGAACAAGAGGCTGTGAGGGAGCATAGCTACTGAATCTGGTTCCTATCTGCCAGAGTCCAGTCTGGGACTTGCCCAGTGCCTGCTCCACAGCAGCTGTGGTGATGGTGATGTAATTGCCAAGGGGGGGTGGGGTCTGGTTCAATACTGTTTTTGTCTATGATTAATATATACTTAATTTTATTATTTTCATTAAAGCTGTTAAAGTTTCCATTACAATTCATGTGTCTCTCCCTTACTCCTTTTCTCTTCCCCTTTGGGGAGGGAGGGGGATTCATAGAGAGCAGCAGTCATTTATCTAGTAGTTGGTCCAACCATTATCTTTGACAATGATACAGCTGAGTTTTAATTTAGTAGTAATTGGAGCATTTATCTTAAAAGCTTGGCTTTATCACCACTGTATCAGGTCTGGCTGAGCTGATTTTCCCATTGCACCCCTCCTGGTGCAGTGCTTTTGTGTTGAGAGTTAGAAGGGTGTTGATAACACCCATGTTGTGACTACCACTGAGCAGTGTTTGCACAGCACCAAGGCTCTTTCTAACATTCCCCCCCTCCAGTGGGACGGGAGATCAGGAGCTTGGGGGGAACCTAACCAGAACAGCTGACCTGAACTGACCAAAAGGATATTCCACATCATATGGCGTCAGCTCAACTATAAAACTAGTAAAAAATAAATCTTTGGGTTTTTTTCTTTTTGTTTCCAAGCACAGCATTGCTAAGCTTTTGTTTTCTGATTAAGTTGCCTTTGTTTTACCCACAAGGCTTATGTCTCTATCTTATTTTCCTTTCCCATTTTGCTCTGTGGAGGAAGGAGAGGAAAGAGGGAGGGTGAAGGA
>NW_008606644.1:1868-4200 GCF_000691845.1 Merops nubicus
CCAACTCTAATTATTCAATTTACATCACCTGAATGCAAAACTTATGGCTCTTTTATCTAGTTTGCTGAAAGATAGATGGTTGGTTCCTGCTGGCATGTCAAATTTCATAAATGTTGTAAATATATCAGAGCAAATGCGTTGTAAGGAGGCCTCTGTTTCTGTTGACTTTAAACAATTCCTGTGATATCTTTATAGTAGCTTGCTTGGAAAATACAAATTAGCCAGGTAGCCAGATATTTATCTTAAACAGATAACTGCTCCTTTAGGTTAAATTAAAGCAAAACTGGCTGATTGATCCCAGCATTTAAAGATATTAATTGAAGACCAGCTCAGAAGCAAGATATCATTTGTCCTCCAAATTCACATCAAGCAAACATCTGGTCACTTGAATTCTGAGGGTTCTTTCTTCTACCATTAAATCCAGAGGGCTCTGATTATTTTTCAGTTGTTAAGACTGATTCTCTTTAGGCTGGGAGGATATCAAGGAAGCAAAATTTTCTGGGACCAGAGGGAACCTGGTTCTCACCCAAAGCTACTCAATAGCATTCAAAGCTTTTGGAAGAATTCAGCCATTTTATTCCTAATCAAACTAGGTGGTACTTCAAAGCATCCAGAAAGACTATGAAGTTTATGTACAGCTGTGACTGGTACCTCCTGCTACTTATCCCTGGTAATATGGTTAACATTACCAATGCCATTTTATAAGGCAAAGGGCTGTTCTCTGTGACAGAGCTGGTCACTTATCAGTCCCATTTCCCCTCCTCATCAGGCCCTGAAGGTCCTTTACACCAGGCAAACTTCTCCTCTTCTGTATCAGCCTCCATGTTTCTGGGCACCAATCTGAATACTTCCCTCCTTATTGACCTTGAAGGTCCCAGGCACCTGGCCAAACAGATGATGGTGACCCTGACACAGAACAGGGAAGCGTAGCAGCACACACAGCACTGTCTATAAAATCAAGCAGTTACAAGTCTCAAGGGGGACTTGGACCAGAACTGCTACTGGACAGCAAAACTAGTGATATTCCTGTGGTCAGGGACGCCTCCACTGTTGTCTGCTTTTTCCAAGGATCAAGTGACTTGTATTCTTTGTGTATTTTGAGTTTAATTATGATTGTTATATTGCTACTGTAAGCCAAGTATTAAGATTTGACCCAAACTGCAGAGGGTCCAGGTAATAAGAAACCATAAGCTGTTGTGGTATAACATTATGCTATGCTACTTTATAAATTTGTGCTACACTGATACTGCTTATTAAAAATCATGTGCTGCTCTATGCTATAATAATAAAATATGCTATAATAATAACATTCTGTTAAAATAAAGCTTTACTTGAAACTAAAACTTAGTGTTGTCATCATTCTGCCAAGGATCCCTAAAAAAACCAAACCTGTTTGCCCCCAGTGTCAGGTGATAACAACACTTACTATCCTGAAAATTTTCCTTTTTTTTAATTAGTTTAAGTTGCATTTTGGTTTCACAATATGATGATCTTCTATCAAACTCTTCTTGACTCAATGCATGAAGACAGTCATAAAGAATTGAAGTTTTTTGTCTTATGATGATGTAACAGAAAAAAGTTGTATCTTGTCATGCTATATGTGCCAAGGTCTACACTGAAGTAAAAAGAAACCTATTAGATTTGTTAAAAGCAGACTGTGCCTCAGCTGTTCACATTTTGATTTCTACCCCAGCTAAAACCAGCACAGGGAGAACAGGGGTTTTCTTAACTGAAGGATTCATATCCAAAAGAAACATGAATAGGTGATGCCTAATAATCTGGCAGAAGTTGATGATGGAAGTGTCTGCATTAACAGATAAAGCACAAGAATGCTGACATAATGATGCTTCAAGACCTACAAAATATCTTGTATCTGACACAGAGGGTGGCAGAGAGTACACTACACCTGTGGGGAGGAGCAGACAGAATAACTGACCCTAAGATTCAGCAATGGGGTCTTCTGTCACATCCAGCAAAAGCTGAAGGATGGGAAGGGACAATCTCTCCTTTGCCCCTTCCATTCTCTCTCCAGTCTTCTGCTTGCTGCGTCTGCTGCAGTGGCCGGCATCTGAGGGGGACTTCATTCATCCTGCCTTTGATCCTGAGCCCTGTGTTCCTGACCTGAGTTCCTGAATCCATCTCCTGTACCCAGTTGCTGTCTGTGGCTGAGTCCAGCCTGGGGCTCTTTTCCCTGGGGGCTGCTCCCTAGCTGGGGGTGATGGTGACATATTGCCATCGGGGGAAGTTGGGTTTGGTACTACCTTTGTATATATTTGTACATATTTGTACATATTCTATTATTATCATTACTAGTGGTAGTATTAAAGCTGTT
>NW_008606645.1:0-831 GCF_000691845.1 Merops nubicus
CATGTGGAGGAAAAGAAGGTTATCAGGGGTGGTCACCACCGATTCACCAAGGGAAAGTCTTGCTTGACCAATCTGATAGCTTCATTCTCAGCAAAATTTGGCCCATTGTGACTGCATAGCAAAAAAAAAAAAAAATCCCTTAACTTTTTTAAAACAGGGAGAAAATTAGAATTGTTGGGACAGACATTGCAGGCAACAAAAATATAGTTCAAAATAGAAGACAAATAGACAGGTATAAAATCTTACCATTAAAACATGAATACAATCTGAATTGTTAACACAAGTTGCTTCTTACCCCAAGGTACTTTTTTCTTCCTTAAAAAAAAAAAAATGGAAGAAACAAAAACCCAAACCAGTCACACATCAACGTTGTTATTTTAAATTCTACCAAGGAAATTGGAGAACATAGTAAGGGCAACCCCAGAGGACGAAGAAATAGGTAAGACTGACAGCTGCTAAGGCATTGCACAACAGGAGCTATGTCTTGGGTTAGTTGAAAGTATCTCTAAGCACAGACAAAAGGGATTTTGCTGCCCGGAGTATGAGGCTGCTCTTGTCACAGAGATGGAATGGTGATGACAAAACCTTGGCCAGCCCAGTTTGTCACTGTTCACCTGCTTGAAGGCAGAGAAAATAATCACTACAGTCACCTGCAAGCAAGCATCCCAGACACCCCAAATACTTTAGAGAGGGCAAAGATGGCATTCTATGGCTCTGGAAGAAACACAGGGGCCATGAGGTCAGATGCCACTTAAGAGACCTGCTGTCCTTTATACATCTGACTACTTTGCCTAACATTTGAACTAGCAGTACTCTGCTCTGCAAGACATA
>NW_008606646.1:0-3460 GCF_000691845.1 Merops nubicus
GAGCGGAGCGAGGGCTCATTAGCGGGCTGCTAATCAGCGCGGGGGGAACTCGCCGTTTCTCACGCACAGATGCCCCGAGATGCGCCCGGGGCAGGAACGGGGGAGAAGCGCCGGGGTGGCGGGACCGGGAGAGGACCTGCGGTGATGGAGCGGTGGGAAAACGCTGCCCAGCTGCCTCCTGCGGGGGCTGGGCACCCGCAGCACCTCGGCCAACACCAAATCTTGGGCTTCGAAACGCAGGACTGAACATCCACCCTCTGCCATCTGCTTGGTTGGGGTTCCTTTGGTTTTACATGCAAAGAGAAACGTTTCTCCAGCTCTTCCCCTGCCTCTCCAAAGATCCGTCCCCTCCTCACACCTTGATCCTGGTGTTTCCACACCTAAAAAGTGTCACCACTCCCCAGCAGTCCTCCCCTGATGAAGGGCTTGACCCAGCACCTCCTCCCCGAGGCAGGCGTGGATCCAGAGCAGAAATCTTTGCTGTGGAGAGGTTTAAAATGAAAAGCAACACATCCCAGCTGACACTCTGCTTGGGAGAAGCATGAGTTTGAGATAAAGCATCTCCTGAAATGCCCACAGTTAAGTTGTCTCATGTAAAGCACAACACTGGTGCTGGAGCAGCACAGGGGGTTCCACCCCGGAGGAGGAGATGGGATTTGGTTGTGTCCTAATGCACCAAAACCAGGGGTTAAACTGCAGCTGCAGGAGCCTCACTACTGGAGATGGAGAAGCACCATCCTCTGGGGCACACGTGGAACTGTCACTGGATAGGGAGAGACAAAAGCAAAATATAAATGAGTTTTATCTCATTTAAAGTCACTCCTCCGGCCACAGCCACGCTGCCTCCTGGAAGCTCTCTAGCTGGTCTGGGGCAGTGATGGGAAAACACAAACTCCTTCCTCAGAGGCCAGAACAGGGCAGAAAACACAACCCCATTCCTCTGGGGGCCCTTAACAACATGTTCCCCCCTCCTCAGGCTGCCGGCGCTGGCTCCTGCTCCGCCACTTGCTTTTATTGTTTACATTTTTAAGTCAATTTATCATGGCCCATCAAGTGGGTAATGGCTGCCCCCAGCACACAAGCCCCTTTCAGGTCTCCCTCAGACAGCTCCACAAAGGGAACATTCATTGGAGCCTGGGCCATGAATAAGCCCTGGCTGAAACTCGCTGCTGCTGGGCGAGCCCAGGCAGGAGACAATGAGCCCTTTGAGAGGCTCCCAGGGAGGTGGGCACAAAGGGAAGGCCGTGAGACACACTGGGAGCAGAGCACAGACCCCCCCCCCTCTCCTCCCCAGGCACCACCCAAATTCTAAAGCTTAATTTCAAAATGAAAGAGTTGGAGGTCCCAGCTGAGGGTCCCACGTGGACATCCGCTCCCCGAGTCTGCTCCACACGAGTCTGAGGCTGCAGAAAAGCATCCCCACGTTCTGCTGGGTCACACCACGTGCCAGGACACAGCAGGTTCCACCAGCAGCTCCAGAAGGGACTGCTGATGAGTGTGCTCTGCAGGATCTACCTTCCCAGCTCCAGGACATCAGCCACTGCATTCTACCAACTCCAGATTAAGGCTGAGCCTATTACAGGGGGATTATTTTTATTTCTGGAACCCCCACGGCCGTGGTGCTTCCTCCAGAGGATGCTGAAGTTAAAGGAGACGTCGTCAGTCAGGCTGAAAGAAGATTCATAGCTCAGGATTCCTCTGTGGACTGAATGCAGATGCTCAAAATCACAGACTCCACTTCAGACACAAAAATCAACCCTCATACTCCTCCCCCAAGTACAGCCTCAGACAGGGCTCGCCCCCAGAGTGGGATTTCTTCAACTGCAGAAATTTAAGGGGCACACAGATCCAGAAAAGGCTTTATTAGGAATGTTGAAGGTACAGTGTTGCACACCCCTGCCTCACACTGGATTTTAAGCAGAGTTCAGGACCCAGGGCAGCCAGAATACGAGTTTTTGAGCTACCAAATTCAAGCAGCTACATGTTATATACAGGCCTAGCACCAGCTTGCTGGATCCCAGACCCTGCCACGGCAAGCAGAGGTGCAGGGGGGGGATTTTGCTGTTACCAGAGGGGCTCCTGGCACATCCACAGCCCATCCTGAGGTGCTCAGAGCAGGAGTGCAGCCCCTGCCCCTGCTCAGGCGCTGGGCGCGTACTGCATGGCCAGCCGCTCAAAGTCGTTCTCCTGCAGACCAGAGACAAGGGGAACAAACCTGGAACCCTGCTGGCAGCTCCACAAACATGCAGTAGCTGAAAAGAGCATCGCTCCCCCAGCTCAGAGGCACAAGGAATTGCAAGAAGCAAGAGCATCTCTATCAGTTCTCAGTTTTTTTCCAATTCGCCCCATTTTCCCTTCACTATTTCCCTCATCTTCCCCTTCCCAAACTCTCTCTCTTCCAGAAGGATGCTTCCTCTGTTTTAACATCTGATGGTAACAAACTTGACTCTGATTGAGAGCCCCAGAACTCTTCTTTCAGCCCATTCCCAGGTTCAGGACACTGCCCCTTTGCTTGGCCCCTGCCTCCTCCTTCCCAGCAGCTCTCACAGGGGTTTGCAAATTCGCTGCTAAGTGGTGTGAGCAGAAGGAGCAGGGCCCTGCAGTCCTGGTTACTGGGGAGGAACCCACTCACCCCATCAGACACCAAACCCCAGTTTATATTAGGAAGTAATTAGTACCTTTGCCTGGTACTCCTTTATGAATGGGTGATTTTTATGTCCATCTTTCAGCTGTGACAAGTAGCGATTCGTGACCTGATGGGGCAGAGAGATGCACTTAAATCCTGAGATAACATGAGAGGGAAGAGTTTAAAACATCACACCTCAGTCTGTTTGTTTACAGGGAGTAAGATTTTGGGCCCTGAATGTTAGCAGCCCCAGTTAAAACCTTTAAGACCTGTGCAGTCTGCACTTAAAATGAGATTTTAAATAGTGGGTTCAAGAAAATAATCAGTGAGAAAAGAGCTCAGAGCTCAGGAGACTTCTCCCTCCACTCAGGCCTTCCTCTCTTTGTCCACCACACCTGTATTTCCACAAACACTTGGCTGAATACTGAAGGCACGAGCTCCATGGCCCCCAGAACTGTTCTTTTTTTGGACAATGACAATCCTGATGACAATGTGTGAAATAAAACCCAGGCCAAGCTGCCCCGTGCACCAGGAACAGGTCCATGGTCCCTGCTGCCTGAGGACAATGAACCAAACCTCACCTCTGGGGGTTTGCCCAGGTGCTGTGACAGGACCACCAAGTTGATCAGGGTCTCAGGATGGCCACTGTCCTGCAAAGAAGGAAACCAACCATCACTCTGTGTGCCAGCCAGCACAGCTCTGCCAGGAGCAGCTCTGCCCAGCCCACAGCAAGCTGCTGAAGAGCCAAGCAGGAGGGGCTGGTATTGACAGCGACCACCCTTAGTGAGGTTGATCAGTATATTGGGGGGTTTGTGGTGTTTAGCAGGAAATCCC
>NW_008606646.1:3491-5106 GCF_000691845.1 Merops nubicus
CAGTGGTTCTCTCTCTATTCCCCTGAGAGAAGAGCTGCCTGGCCAAACCAGGGAGTACCTTGTCCAGGGCCTCCTGCAGGACTCCCTCAGCATCGTCCCACTTGCCCTGGGCCATGTAACAGGCTGCTTGCCCGTTGAGGAGGAGGAGGGTGGAGGAGCACTTGTCTGCCATCTCTTGGAAGATGTAGTAGGCATCCTGTAGCTTCTCCCCACCCTGCAAGGGGAGGAGACAAACACCCACAGCTCCACGGCACGTTCCTGCTCTGGTTGAAGGACCAGGGGCAAAGTTCCCCTCTGGGGTTACCCAGCACAGGTATGGGACACGTAGGAACCCACCCCAGCAGCTGCTGGCACCACAACACCTCCCTGGCAGCCCACAGGGGACAGAAAGGCAAAAATATTCCATATTAAGAGCTAATTAAATGATCAAAAGACCCAGGTTTCCATTCAGAAAGAAAAACCACTTCAGAAGAACCACTTCAGAGGCCTGACGTGGGAAAGGATTGTGAAATGAGAGCTGAATAATGAAATGCAGGCACAGACACCTGGATTTTCAGAAAGTTCTGGCTTCAGAAAGGTTCTACAGGCAGCAGCTGCCACCAGTTAAAGGTGGAAACAAAGATCTCAAGGAGAATCTGGCCACACAAGGGCTGGGTATGAGACATCTCCTAACAAAGCCAAGAGAACGTTGAAACAATTCAAGAGTGTAACAGGTTATTACACATATAACATTAAAAACCCTCCTAAAATTCAGTGAGGTCCATTTGCAAGCCCTTGATTATCTGCACTGCCAAAGAGTGCACGTCCTTGTCCTGTTCACACAGAGCCTTCAGGAGTCTGCTCAGAGCAGCTCTTGTACTTTTTTTCTGGGGGTTTAATGGCCAAGTCTGGCTGCCAGGACCACTTTGTGAATTATTGAAGTGTGGTTCAGCTCCTCCCTGTGTGAGCTGAAGGCCAAGGAGCACAGAGAAAGACTGACAAGGAACACAGAGAGTTGATTTATGAAGCCAGCTACCAAGATTTTCTGCATACTTGAAGGAAGGGGCAAAAAAACAACCCAAAACCCATCAAAAAACCTGCATGCTTTTCTGAAAACATGATGTGAAAAGAGCAAGGAGGAAGGAGACCTGAGTGGGGTTTCTCAGAGGTTGCAGGCTGGAGATGCCTCTGAAGATACTCACTATGGCCAGGTTCACCCAGGCCGTGGCCAGCTGGGTCAGAGTTGCATCTTCATCCTGCTCCTGCATCTTCTTCAGCTCCTTGCTGCAGAGGCAACACTGGGAGTCACACAACAGCAAGACACCTCTCAAGGGGAAGGGTCTGGAGCCCAAGTGTGGGGAGGAGCAGCTGAGGGAGCTGGGGGTGCTGAGCCTGGAGCAAAGGAGGCTCAGGGGAGACCTTCTGGCTCTGCACAGCTCCTGACAGGAGCCTGGAGCCAGGGGGGGGTCGGGCTCTGCTCCTAAGGGACAAGGGACAGGACAAGAGGAAACAGCCTCAGGTTGCCCCAGGGGAGGTTTCAGTTGTCCCTGAGGAACAATTTCTTGCCCTGGAGGGTTGCCCAGGGCTGTGCCAGGCTGCCCAGGGCAGTGGTGGAGTCCCCACCCCTGGAGGGGTT
>NW_008606646.1:5210-5734 GCF_000691845.1 Merops nubicus
GACTGAAACAAGCGGTGAAACCTCCCTGTGAGAAGCCAGAACCCAGGTCTTGAGACTCAAACCACAGCCTGCTGAGGGCAGGACCCAACCTGCAGGCCCAGCTCTTCCTCTGCCTGCATCCAGCTCCATGCTCTCCACGGGTAATCTGGTCATTGCAACTTGAACAAAATCCCTTCCCAGCACACCCACAGCCACACAGGCCTGTCCACTGCTGTGGGGTTGTGCTGCACTCTGGGGGAGGAACCTCTCTTAGCAAGCCCCACCCCACCAGAGCACTCCTGGAAGCAAAAGGGACAAAAACCCACCGAGCCAGGTCGAGCCTGTCGAGCTTCAGGAGGATCTGGATCATCATGGCTGTGCTGCAGGGGGGGAAACAAAGGGGTAGGATGAGCACCAAACCATCCAGACCTTAGCAGGCCAAGCTGCAAGGAGGTTCTGAAGGGCCCCAGGGGGTTCTGGAGGGCCCCAGGGGGGTTCTGGAGGGCCCCAGGGGGGTTCTGGAGGGCCCCAGGGGGGGTCTGGAG
>NW_008606646.1:5884-6740 GCF_000691845.1 Merops nubicus
GTTGCTCACGTCCACACTCTTTGCCATCTTCTTGTCCAAATCAGCAACAATTGCATCCCTGTGAAGAGCAAAGGTGAGAATTTGGGAGTGTTTTAGCCCCAGCACAGTGCTGCCTTCTTGAGAACCACAGGGCATCACGATGGAGGCTGTGCTGCCACAGGAAACATTCCACACAAAAACACATTCCCCTAGACAGGGCTTGAGCTCCAAATTCTTCCCAGACTCACCTTTGATTCTCATTTGAAAGATATTCTGCAAACATCCTCACTGCTTGGAGCTCAGGACTAGTGTTGGCTTTAATTTCATCCAGGACAACACCATATTTTCTCTGTTGGAGGCAAGAAGACAAAAAATCTGTGACTTACTGATCTTTCAGCAGGCAGGAAGGAGTTGTTATTGTTCTCACTGAGATTTCAGGAAGTAAGCAACAAAAAAAATCCCAAGAATGGCCAATTTATGCTTTATGTCTCACAGCCTGCTCTCCCAACGCAGCCAAATTTCCTCATGCCAAGAGGACTCTGCCCACGTCCCATTTTAAAGGGGATAAAGCCCCTCTCAAAGAGGCCTCACCGGGTCACCCTGAGCCTCCACACAACAGCACTGCCATCAGGGAAGGTGTCACACCCCTGTGCTGGAGGGGGAACTGCTGCCGAGCTGTCCGACCTCAGGACTCCCCTTCACAACCCCCCTCCTCCAGCCCAGCCCCGCCCCTGCGACCTCACCTGGGCGATGTAAGCTCGGAAGAGGAAAACATCCCTCTCCACCTCCTTCTCCGGATTCGACGGCTGAAGGGACGACAGGAAACAGGAGCCTCTCTCAGGGACCCGCAGAACGGTTCCGCTCCCCCGCAGCAACA
>NW_008606647.1:0-15067 GCF_000691845.1 Merops nubicus
CCAAGCCTCAAACCACAACACCTCGTTTCAATCCTGTGGCATCCCAGGATACATGAAGATCAGAATGACACCACCTTCATACACAACTTTTACACACAGCACTGACCACTGACATCATCTAGTGACCTTCAAAAGTGCCCCCCCATCCATGAGTCAATGGTACTCTAAGGGAAGCTATCTGAAAGGCTGTATTACAATATGCATTAAAGTTGTGACAACCACCAAAAGCAGCTTCTTGTCTTCTTCATTGGTTATTTCCGTCTTGTTGCCAAGCCCTCCTTTTCCAGCTGCCACTTCTCCTTGGTTTCAGTTACATTTTCAGCCTCTCTCCATGATCATATAATAACTTGCAATACTATCCATTTCAGATTTCTGGTCAATTTCAACCTCAGTTTCTGGAATTGATCTGAAACCACAGACAGCAATCTCACGGAGATGCCGTCTACAAGTTCAGAAGCTGTCACAGCAGGCAGAGCTTAAAAACACACTACTGCACACAAATCCTTATAAACTTCTTAGACAGGTATTTTCTCTTTCATCTAAGGATAGAAGTGCAGAAATAATCACACATTGCTAGTTTAGAAAAATAATGTGCATGCTCCAGACAAGTTACAAATCACAACTACAACCACAAGGACATGACAACACATAGGAACTCCAGCCACTGCTGTAATACAAAAATTAATAACCTCATTTCAGTGGTGTTTCTCATCAGGCAGAAGGTGTATCAGGTTTATTTTGAACAAAACATAAGCAGACACGATCTAGAAACCTGCGTTTACACCAGCTGGCTGCAGAACTTACCCTAATTCAAGCAAGACCCTAGTAAAGGCCATCAGAGATATGAGAAAATTCACTAATGATCTGCACAGTGGGACAGAGCACACCTTCAGCAAGGTTGCTGATGACACAAAACTGGGAGGAGTACACCCAGGGAGGAACAACCCCATGCAACCTTGTATGCTGGGGTCCACACACTAAAGTCCTGGCAGACAGGAGATTGACCATGAACCAGCAAAGCATCACAGTGATGAAGATGAAAAATGACATCCTGGGCTGCATTAGGCCAGCAGGTCAAGGGAGGTGATCCCTACTCTCTACTCAGCAGTGGTGAAGCCACACCTAGAGTCCTGTGTCCATTTCTGGGCTCCATAGTAGAGGAGAGATACAGAGCTACTGGAAAGAGTCCAGCAAAGGGCCATGAAGATGATTTAGATACTGGAGCATCTCTCCTATAAGGAAAGGCTAAAAGAGCTAAAACTCTTCAGACTGGAGAAGAAAAGGCTCATAGGGAATCTCATCAATCTACATAAATACCTGAGAGGAGGATGTAAAGAGGATGGAACTCTTTCCAGTGGTGTCCATCCTTGGAGATAGTCAAAAGCTGTCAACACAGCCCTGGGTAACTGGCTCTAGATGACATTGCTTGAGCAGAGGTGGTGGACCAGATAACCCCCAACTTCACAACATTCTGTGAATCTATGAAAAAACTATCTATCACTCAGCCTTTTATCCCCAGGAACACCAGATTTAGACATCTCAAACCATACCCCTGAGCTTTGTCTGTGGTTTTTTTTTGCCACAAATTTTACCTGTGAAGTAATTCTAATTCTTCTATCCTCCTCCACATTGCACATCAAACTTATTCAGCATTTTTTCTGCTCAACATTCTTAGTAATATGGAAAAGTGCATTCTGTTTTCCTCAGCCTAGAGAAGGCACTCACCTGAGTTTTATAGAGATAAGGAAGGTGTAATGTATATTACTCTTTTGTTTGTTTAGTATTTGTTAGTGTTGGATTTCATAAGTATCATATTTCAAATACAATGAAGGTTTCAAAAGCTTTGACTACTTTTCAAATAATTTTTCTTTTTAGAAAATGCATTCACATTGCCTCAATTTCACCAATGGCTTGACTCAGTACATAGTTTTCATCTAAACTTTTTTTACCGATACACAGCACACAGTTTTGAGTGGACAGTTCAATAGAGAATACACATGATGTAAGACTTATCTATTACATTTTGAACGCATCAATATAATTTTATAGCTTATGCTAACAGTTAATAAATAGTTTTATAGATTAGTAATGCTAAAATACATACCTGTATTGCTTTTAGGATATTACATGTTTAGACCACATTACTCTAGAAATGTTTATTTTGTACTTGTCAGGATGACAAGCCTTCTTGAACCAAAGGCATATTACAAGCCTAAACATAGTCAGAAATCTTCTAGATTACAATCCAAGTTTAGGTTAGTGCATTAGGCCAAATAAAGCGAGGACTTTATAAAGCTTTTTCAGGAAAATTTCCATGTAAAATCCTAGGAACCTTTTAGGTTAAAAGTCAACTCTTTGAACAACTCAGAAGAATTTAGTACTGTATCAGAAGGTTATAAACTCTGAATCACCTGCAACTTTCACCTGAAGACAAAACAGCAAACTATACTCACATCTTAGGAAATATAAATTTGGTGTCAATGACAGAAGTGTTTCTAACTTCTCTATTCAAACATAATACAAACCTGTTCTAGGCTTTCTATTTTGCTGTCTTTGGCTTGCAAAATCTCTAAAACCCTTCTGTCCTTGACTTCAGCTTTCTGTTTTTCTCTGGAAACAAACAGAAAAAAAAAGTAGACACTTTATTAGTCATAATTTGCAGTTAATCAGTTGAATTTTTCATGTCCTGATAATGAATGTCATTTTAAAGCATAGAAAATTAAATTATCTGAAGCTGACAGGCCTTGCAGAATTAATCAGGGAGCATATGGCAAGTGACAGCAAATTACATCTGTACACAGCTAACACAACTTAGTTCAAAAAGAAACTGAAATCAAGATGTCTTAAAACACATTTTTCAGCAGCTGAAATCAGCTGTGTCATTCTTTCCCAAATGCAGAAAATGTAGTTGTGCATAGACTGAGGAAAATGCTTTTTTACTTTCTTGGCACTGTATAGTCACTAAGCTGCTTGCGTTTATGAAGTCCACCTCTCAGCTACAAGGCATTTCTATGGCTGAAACAACACTTCTGAACATCATGGGTAACTGTTTTACTTTCACATGGATAGAACCTGTAACTTCTACCAGGGGGGAAAAAAAGACAGCTCAGAAGCTTGTGCAACGGGGATGAGCAGAGCATCAAGTGCAAGGCTATAATCATCTCTGCAACACTTCTAAGGAAACCAGCTGATGAGTCATTAACAGTTTAACAAATCACCTCAGCTCATTGCTATCCCATTTCTTGACTGAGTTCTAAATGTTGATGTTGTTACTGGCTTCAATTTTAGGCAAAAAGAAAACAAATATTCACAGTAAGAAAGAGATTCCTTAGCACAAGATAGAGTTGCTGTATGGAAGAAACATCTCTTCCCTAAAAATGACCAAATACTTCAGGTACCCCTAGCACCACAGGTGACAGGGAAGCAGAAACTCGTTCAGCTTATCTCTGTTCTCCCAATACAGTTAGGCGTCCATCATGGCTGGATACAAGCCAATCCTAGAAGCCAGAGAACCCTACTTGTGCAACTTACTCTCTACCAGAATGGGACTGTTTTAGAGGTGGAGTGGAACGGAAGAGTGATACCCATGACTCTGTAAATCTTATCAAAAGTGGATAAGAATATCCAGCTGTACACAAAAGGGTTCAACTGCTGAAGCACTTTGTAACAGAGACCAATAAGGACAGTAGATATATACAAGGACGAGTACTATTCTCCACTATTATGTATTGCTGCGCATTCTGCTGTTATCAGTGATTTTAAAGGCTAAACTACACTGGATGGCCCACAAGTCATCCAATAACATGCTTTTTAAAAATAAAGTTCTGTGATTGCTAAAATATCGGGTCTGATCTTGAGAAAATAAAAAATTAAATAAAAAAGGTACAGAATTTAAAATAAGGGGTTTGGAAACCAAGATCTCAAGGCAGCAAAACTCTAAGTAGCACTCTCTTACTGCAATTACAGCATCACTCATGTGTTGTAGCACTGGAAGAAAACTACGAAAAGCTGAGTTGAAAAGACGTGTATTTAAATCACATTTATTTAGGAGAAACAAAAGTATGTGAGATAAGTATGTGAAATCTTCAGCAGTCATATGCATTAAAAAAGAATCTACTTCCATAAAGAAAATAATTCACGAGATGTAATGAGCAGAGAAAAGTGAAACCATGAATATTCAACAAGTGTTCCAGAAGACACTTCATGTCTGAAAGTTATTTAGCTTTTTAATTGAGACAGAAACTTAACACAAAAATGCACAACAGAGCCTGACCTCAAAGCATCTGATCATCTGTAATCAGAAGCATCAAGAAATTGTGATGATAGCTTTCTAGGAAGACATATGAATAGTAAAATACATAATACAGCTAGTTCTTCATAGTTTCTCTTTGAACATCTATTAAAACTGAACTAAGTAGACTGCAAGTACAGAGATCCATGCAAATATGAAGTTATCCGATGTGTTCCAAAGGTTACACTGTGATGCCCTTGGAAAAAAAAATGAAGACAAAAAAGGGAGCAGAAGACAGAAAAAAACAAACAGGTTTCATAACACATGACAGTTAATGAAAATGAACCAACCTGCTCATAATAAATAACTAATTTACAGAAAAGACATTTTCAGTCTGTTTATAGAAAATTCTAAGATAAGCTTATAGAACTTTGCAATAAGAGCTATTAGAAAATTTTTAAAATTAGGAGTTAGCAAGAAAAAAAAGTCTGTGAATAGATAATTTGTACATTACTTCTCACAGAAGTTTGTGCGTGTTTCTGACGCAGAAAGAATCATACAATAAAATATACACACAGACACAAGCCCCACAGAACACTCAATAGCATTACCTTCAGCCCTGAAAAGTTTCCTGACAGTAACCGCTGGCTAACATGTCCTATCCATTCTTTGTTCCCACAGTTATGTAATTCCCTCTCCTTTTTAATTCAGCTGTTTTTATTTTATATTTCTACTTAAACTAAAATTTTGCTCTAACCACTCATCCACCATCCACAATAAGCTATTTTCTTCCCAACTCCTCTGCTATCTCCCCTCAGAAAGTCAACCTTTTATAAAACAATGCCCAATTAAACACAAATACTGGATAATTAACTAGGATCTTAATTCAGCTATGCAATCACTTGAAAATTTACTAAACCTGTTTTCTAATGGATTAATTGATCTGAAAACTTGATGGGTCAGGTTAATTTCTACAGCAAGGCTCAAAAGAACTCTACGGTTGTGGGGTTTTTTATGTTTTGTTGGTTGTTTGGTTTTATTATTGGTTGGTTGGTCTGGTTTGTTTGATTGGTTTTGGGGTGTTTTGTTGGGGATTCTTGTTTGTTTGGAGGTCTTTGTTATTTTTAAAGAGAGAATGGGAAAAAAAGTGAATAAACCAGCCAAAAGCCATGCAAAAGATCAAACTGCTCTGGAGAACTGAAAAACAGCATGCACAACTAATTCTGGATCTGTTGTCAAGAATTTAGACAGCCTTGTGACTTCAGGACAAGACCGCACAAAAGAGGTTTGAACAGTAAAGTCTGGGACTGAGGAGAAAAATACCAGACTTCTCTTAAAGCAAAAAGTGTGCCTGTAACAGGCACACCACCCAGCTGTTCAAAGTGCATTCAGTCAAACACAGTATTTCCCCTGTTTATCCAATACTCAGCCAAACCGTCCTTCAAAGCCATGAAGGAACAAATTTTATAAATACAGATCTATCATCATATTCTGTGTGAAAATCTTAAAGTAAATTCAAGGCTTTTTGACTTTCTGAGGTTTTCTTTAAGACTCTCTACATAGCAGAGGTTGTAGCAATGCCCCACAAAAATACTTTCACCAGTTACCACCCACAGGTAAAGAAAAAATCCTAATTATCAGAATTTAAGCACACAACAGATGTAGTCAGAAGGCTAATCATAAATTGAAACCTCATATGGAACTTTATCAGCAGCTTCTCTCGGTGGCATAGGGCACTTTCCAGCATCCATTACAGGACAGGTACCCACAGACACTCATACCCAGAAGGTAGCATGACTGACTGGAACTGTTATGTCAGGCTTGGATCTGCTGTTGCTCACTGAAACAAGACTTGGTAAGAAATGTGGCCATAACCTCTTCTTTTTCAGAGGGCTAACAAATAATAAGAAAAACCTTCTATCAACTTCATTAATTGAGCCCTTATGTACTTACAATACATTAAAAAAGTCCACTGGAATATCGGGGAGGGGGAGAATGAGGCATTGTCAAGAAGCTGATGATGATCAATGACTGAGACAAACTCCTGTTTAGCTAATTAGAACCACTGATGAGCAATAATGATGTGAGCTAAGAATATCTGCAGACTTCTTTAGGATGAAAAATGGGGTGAAGAGAGGCTGTCAATTTGTACACGTTTTAAGCTCCAATCAGTTTTCCCATGAGTACTACCTATTTTAAATGTTTAACACAGATGTATTTAGCTACAAAGATTATCAAGATTCAGCTTCCCAAAAAATGAAGAAAATGAGATAATACTCTTAAGCTTAACACTTTCCTGTGCTACAATTTTTTCTTGCGTTCTGCTATACTCTACACAACAGGACAGGATAATATTTTTGACATTAGGCACATTTTTAATGGCTTCTCAAAAACGAAACATTAGACTGAGGAAACATTTAAATATGAATGAGGTACAAAAGATTTTTGTAGTGCATAATGTTGAGATTTTAAAAACCAGAATTTTGTTGAAGTTATAATATAAACACCATGCTTCTTAAAATCTTCAGCAGAAGCAGTCTGGGAAAAGAGGCATCTTTTATTTTACCATAGGTCTTAATCAGTCAAGCAATTAACCATTTGTCAAGAAAAAGCAGTTCAGAGTTGTATATAATTATGTCAATTTTACATCAATTACATAAAAATAATTTTAACTAATAAATTGAATTTGCTGTTTACATGTTTCATGGGATATGTCCTTTCAGTTTTATAAAGAGCAAGATTTTAAAATACTAAAGACATCCACAGATTTGGCCTGAAATAGCTAAGAAATTAAGGTTAAACTGCAAACTTCAGGCTGTGTGGTAAAAGCTATATTTTAACAGAATACTTATATAACTGAAAATAAACTGCTTCTGAAAATAGTTACTTGTGAAAGATAACTCTTTGAAACTAAAGGCCAGCAGAACTAGAAAGGCTACAAAACACCAGCTTGTGTGACGCAGCATTTTGATTATCGCCTCTACCAGTGCTCCAGTTTCCAACTCTTACAGACTTAGACAAGTGCGTATATTCTGTTGGTACTAAAGAGAGAACGAATCGCCCATGTTCAAAGTGAGCCGTGGAGCACAGACTGTCAGTGTCACCGTAAATATGGCACCAATACTGCCATTTACTCTGCACAACCACGTCCCTACCACTGCAGCCAGTGGTTAGCAGAAACAGAGCCTATGCCCTAATCTTCCAGCTAGAAACATTACTGTGTGTCGGTGTACCTAGTAAGAAGAGGGAAAAAAAAAATACAGCTAAATAATTTGCATTTAATAAAGAGTTTACTGTCACCTCAGCTTCTAAAAGATCCTTATACTTCACAATGAATTGTAATTGATGCACTATATATTTTTTTCTTTTAATACTGACAAACAACACTTTCAAAAGATTTAGACAACATGGAACAAAAAAGAATTTAAATTGATACCATTTTTTTTTCTAACAGCGCAGTTACTTTCTATTGCAAAATTGCATATGTCTATTTTGGTTTCTTGATAAAAATAAGACCTAATTACAGAAAAAATTGTAAAACTAAATTATTTCCTGTGTTAATTATTTAGAGCTGGTTCTATTTTCCATGATATACCAAAATGAAAAAGCGTTGTTACAGAAATGTAATTTTTCTTGCATCTCCAACTTAATTTTTTTAGTTCATTAGATGATCTATTAAGGCCTCTTATTTTAAAGCAATGTACATAAAATACCAAACATCTTTACACTATAGTCAAAAAGAAAATAGTGACATTTTCCTCTAATAATTTTGCAAATATTTTTCACCTAATATACACAAGTCTCTTACAGTGTTCAAAATATCAGCACTTCAGAACAGACTGCTTTAACATCTGCACATCACCAGGGTTTCCCCCAAGGATTTTTAAATGATGCCTGCCTGTGCTGAATAAAGTGCTAACTTGCACCTTGCATTTCAAACTGTGTCCTGAGCAGCCATCCAGTTGGTACAACACCAGCTGAATTCCCAGAGGCCACTGTTCAATCAGGCTTGACTGCAATTATCATGTCAATATTTTGTGCTCCGATATGCAGATATGCACACAAGCAAGCTGCATAATACCTTCTTCTCCATGGAATGTTGACTTATGTTCAATGTTCTGAGAATTTTTAATGAAACAGGATATTAAACTTTCATCAACTGTAGAAAATCGCAATTATTTGACCTTAGATAGAAAGGTTGTACTCTTATGCTCTATTATTCTGTCCATTTTATTGGGTGATAATAACTAGGGAGTCCACTTTATTTTAAACTCAGGGTGACAAAACATTAACGGCCTTTAAATGTGTTACATCTTATTTACTTGCTCGTTCTCCTGCCATTCCTGTTCCTGTTCATTTGCACAAAAGTGAAATGGCTAAGTGCTTTAAGAAACCTTCCACAAGGTAGCCCCTAGAAAGCTGCAAGATAGTTTATTGAAATTATTTTACAATTAAAATCAGCAGTCTATATTGCTCATTCACACAGCAAATTTACTTACCTTTTTACCTAAAAAGTACTTGCCATTTTTAGTACATCTGCATATTGTCAGTCAGTGAGGAATCTACGTAAACCTGTTTAATGTTTCTTCCACAATTTCCTAGTCATAGGATGCAGCCCAACCACAGCATAAGTTTTGTGATTATCTTTCAGAAAATCATTTGGTTCTTCATGATCTTGCTCTTCAGCCAGTTCTTTGCCCATTTGTATACCTTTAGACAGATGTAACTCCCCAGGAAGAAAAGCAAATAAACTCTCTCTTAATCACTGGCATTAACATCTAGTTGCCATTGTTTCTTAAAGCAGCCTGAAATGATAAATACATTCTTGCTCTTTTTTAAGACTTGCAAGACACAGCACACTTGGAATTTAGGTGTGGAAAAAAATTTACATAAGGCAAGCTTGACAAATGTTAACTACCTGCAAGGGTAACATCTAGCCTAGCAAAAGCCCCATTTACAGCTACCAAGTCTTCTATCACTGACACAGTTTGATCATTCACAGATCCTGCTACAACACCCTTCCAGAATAAAGGAAAGGAGTCTGCTAGAAGCCCTAGAGGAAAATTAAGAGTCAGCTGACCTGTCAAGTTTTCGTGTATTTTAAGAGAAAAAAAGTCTTAAAGGACAGCTTTCAAAGTTTACAGAAGTATTCCAAAACCTTTGATACTCTTGTCTGAACCCCAACTGTATTTGAGTTGACACATGGATTTACCTGTAAAAGGTACTTTCTAGCATTTTTTTCAACTCATCATCAAAAAAAAAAATGTTTCAAAAGGCAGTGAACTAGAAATACTGAGATCAATAGTATTTAAAGTAGCTGAAAAGTATACTAACATGAGTAGTACTTTTACAATGGCTTGTTTGAAAATACCTAGAGGCTTTTACATATCCCAAAGGCATTTCTCATTTGCACAGTAAAGATATTTTTTTGTTTATATCTGAATATTAAAATGGGAGTAGAGTTACAGTTATCCAGCAAGAACTGCAAAGACTGCTGAAAAGTAAAATATCATTGGTGTATTACAGGAATCAACAGCACAGCCATAAAAAGGTACCAGTTACACTTTTACAATTTTAGGGCAGGTAAAATTCTATTTTGGGACCATGAAAGCACTTCAAAATAGCAGACAAATAATTGAAACCTACTATTAATTCCCCTCTATGTCCCCCAAATTATGCTTTTTACATTTTCCTTGTTTATTTGAGGAAAAGACACTATAAGGAATTGTCTAATGCTACAAATACAAATTAATGCTACAAATGTAAATAACCTGACTGTACAGCTAGTACTGCCCACTCAGTTTATCCTAATTTTTTTTTTTTTTCCTTCATCACACATCCATGGTGTACAAGGTTGTAAGTGAACATTCTGACCTTTCACACCCGCACCTTTGTATTCCTGCCACTGTAATCTCCTGAAGAAAGTCTGGCTGTTGCTTTCATCAATTTAAAGACTGAACTACGCTGAACAATATTGTTTGAGTCATTATACGTGTGATCTAGTGTACACAGGACTATGCTTTCTTAGGCTCTGCTTCCATTAGGTAGCTGGCTGCTGGTATGAGGTAGTCTATAGCAAAAGCTTGATGGACACAAAGTTTCTTTGTTACGGAATTTTTGGTGGAAAGTTTTTCACAGCTTAGTTTTACAGCTTAGTGTTCTAACACTGGTAATATTCATGTCACATGTAGAAAATACAAAAGGTTTAAATCCATTTCACTGTTTGCATCTCAGAATCTCCCAGTAAGCCAGGACAAAATGAAAAACGTTATCAACTCAGATGCGACTGGGTCAGTGTTGTTCATAATACAGATGAGAAGGGGAAAATGTCTCCAAAAAGACTCAAGCTGGTTTTTTTTTCAGATTCCAGTGACGTACGGAAATAGACTCTATAACTCGAAAGTTATAAAGTAGGTATGTTTATTGCACGCAGATGCACGGGGGATCGCTCCACCACAAACGTGCATACCTGAGGAAGTAAGCCATCCCATATTTACACAGTAAAACAATACATATTCATGTGACGTCTATACATATTCATTACCTAACCCCGCCTACTCCCGCTTCGTATGGTAATGCATGCTAATTAGTTTATCAGTCCTTCACGCTTGCGCAGATTCTCTCCAGAAATTGTGGGCAGGGGTCTTCCTATTGTGGGCGATGGTCTCTGGGCGGAAGGCCGCAGGTCTTCTTCACAATTGACTTTTCACCCCTTTCTCAAAATGTGATGGTCTTGCAAGTTTGCAGTATTTTACAGTCTGAATATGTTTCAGTTCCCCTTTTTTCCACTATGTCTTGTCTAATATTCTAAAGAGAGCGGTTTTTCTGCTGATCATGATAGTAAAACCTTTAGTTCCCTTTTTTCCCGCCATTTCTTGTCTAATAATAAAACCCACAAGCAGAGTTCTTATGCAAGCCCTTGCTGAGAAGCACAACTCCTTTTTAGCAAACAGTCTACATTTTAAAATTCTTAATATGTATAACGAATCATTATTTTCTGTCTTTCATTATTCTTACTCCATATCACCAGTGTAAATCTCCAGCTCTTGTCTGATACAGTCATGTAAGAAACAGGAAAACAGGCTGTGAGTAGCACAGATCTGTTGAATGACATGCTTCAGGAATCATTTTGCTTAGGACTGTTACTTTGCAATTCCATCTCTTTACCCTTTAAATCCACATATTTTTCCTAGATTAACAAAGTCAGAAAATTACTTGTTCTGCAATTTTTTGGACAGTAGCAGTGGCAAGTAGCAAATTCCTTGGATATCTAATTAATATATTGGAACTGAGATAAAGTGACACTCTAGCAATATAAAAAGAAATATTTACTGCTATAAAGCAGAGAAAAAGACAACTTTTCTGAAAGGATGAGAGTATGAACAGGTACAGTAAAGAAAAAGAAGCTACTTAGGAAAAGATTACAGAAGGTTACAGGTGGAAAAGTTAGGAGAGAATGTATGGGCTAATTTGCTTGTGCAGAAGACTCACAGGTAAAGATGGGCTAGATATGACTTCCAAAGCAGCAATTAGACTGTTCTCAGGCAGAAGAGATGAAGCTACATCAATTACAGAGAAAAATACACAGTACTGCTCCATCTGTCAAATCAAAGCAACCCCAAAGTTCAAGTCATGATTAATACAACTCCTATATACTGAATAGGTTTTATCCAAATCTGTTCCAAGATTCTCTGGTGTAATGATAACATATAAAAAAGATGCTGTTGAAGCAGTTTATTCTTTCTTCATTCCACAACTCTGAGAAGCATGGGAAAGATACAGTATAGATGTATAGCCTTGAATTCATGAGAGGTGCTTTAAAGCATTAGTGTTCTTCTGGAAGAAGAGGACAAAAAAAAAGAAAACTAGACAAGCACCTTAATAGAAGTGTGTTGTCACACTTTCACTTAAGAGTACCAGTCACCACCTCTGCACAAACTGCAAAGCATCTTTGCCTTTGTATATAACAGACCATTATTACACACTAAATTTCTATAGCAAGTGTTCTTATAGGCTGAACACTACATTAGAAAGGTTTCTACAAACATTTCCTACCATGGTAAAAATTCAGCTCATTAACATGGCTGTGAGGATCAAGGTGGTTATCTAAGAGCCACATGTTCATTGTCTCAACCAGGATAATACACACACAATTATCAATTTCTGTTCTATACAGTTTAAAAAAAAAACAAACTAAAGTGTGGCAACTGATTACACAGACCCAGTTCAGGAATGAAGCCGAGACTCAGACATTTATTTTTTACACACACATGATTTATATACTTTTACAAGCAAGTTGTGGCAAATCTTAATTAATCCTCTGGACCTCTGTGGTGGTCGTGGTGACTCTTCATTGGCTCCTTGCTCTCCTCAAATGGCAGAATCACAAGCTGACCACGCAGAGCAAGTTCTCTCTTCCTTATCACGCCAGCCTGTCCCAGGGTCGGCCAACCACGAGTTCTTCCGTGCTCCCGCTTCGGCCCCCACGCTTGCCCAGACTCCCGTTCCACAGCTCACTGCACAACTCTCATGCTTGTGCTTATATAAACATAACATACATTCACACACATTAAAGAATATTTCTTTTAAGCAGCTCTTTTGAGTTTTTTAATGTTTGAAGAAGGAATATGGACACTACCACCACTGCCAGCATGAAAATGAGTAAATTTTATAATGACACAAGTCAATAAGAAGCTGCATTTCAACATGAATAAGGGATGCTGTAAATCTGTTCCTAAGTCTTCCTCATAGATTAAAATTACTTTCCAAATCAAAATATGACAGCAATGTGAAAGTAATACACTGTCCTAACAGCTAAGCTACTACTCTCTGCACCTAAGTGTCCCAGCACAGAGCCAGAAGTTATCTGACATCATTACGTGACCACGTGTCAACTCTCAGGTAACAGCTGCCTTAAAACAGAGGGTATGTGCTTACACTATCCATTTCTTCCCCTGGATATTAATGTTTTAGAGTATTGGCTCTAGTTACACGATAATATTGGGTTCTTTGACAAAAAATTTTCACTGCTTTACACAATGCGAAAGACGGGACAACACTACTGTGAATGCACTACCATCTAAAGAACTTGATACTGTAATTTTAGAAGTGGAAGAACGTTTATTGATCAAGTCCAGAAAGGAAAGATGTGAACACACAAAACATGCCTTTCAAGATCAAAGCCCTGAACGGGACCCAAAGGAGCTAGGAATCCTCCTGGCTCTATGACAAGCTTCCCAAACAACATCAGCAAGCAATTTAAATTTAAAGGGGCTAAAATCCATTTTTTCATTTTTAAGAGGGAATTCATTGTAGCCCGAGAGACAAAAATTTTGATCATAAGAGAATCAGCTGTTTGATTTCTGACAGTCACATTACCAACTCATTCACGTTCTCCTTATCTTTGGCTTACAAAAATTCTGAATTTGTAAATGAAAGCATTCTGAAACAATCACATACTGTGATGACTGACTAACCTTGATAACAATCAGAGGATAGTATGTAAGTCCCATGAGGGAACTGTCATTATAATATCCTCTGAGGAGTAATAATTAAACAGCACACACATCTCTTCTGTTCCTCTGTCTTAAGCTCTCACTTCTTTAGGAATGACGATAAACAAAATTCCTATATGTAGCAGTTATCCAACCACTTATGACATGAGAAAAAGTCATTTACCTCCTCCTTTCAACAGAAAAACAAAATACGTGGTATATTTATAATTTAAAAATTTAACTCAACTGCAGCACAGAAACCTGAGTGAAAACAGATCTGAAGGATACTTCAACTTATACCAAAAAAAGAACCTTACAACATATTCTAGGTACTCTTGACAAAATCTAACAATGGAATTTTTGCAACACATTTTTAAAAACCTATACAGTTTTTCAATCAAAAAGAATATGGTATCAACAGGGGTGTTCTGTTTGGTTTTGCTTTTAGTATCACGTAAATCTTCAGACTTACCTTTCCACAATCAAGCTGACAGCCTGAGTAAGATCTGGACTTGACACTTGGAGATGTTTCCACAGAGACCAGACAAATTCTTTATCAGCCTTAGAAACAGGAAGAAAGTTATAAATACATAAAATGCATGCTACACCTTTTATAGATGAAAAATTTATATAGTGCATATTCAAAAGACAATTACAAAAAAAAGACTATTCTAGTGAGAATTCCCTAGAAGTTACTCTCCATTACACAAATAAAATAAACAAAGCTTTAAACCACACAGAATTTTGAAGGAAGAGAAAGATCTACAATCCGCAGTGGAAGAGTATACAATGTGACATAAGGCAGCAGAAATCATTATTATTCAAACAAGGCTGCTTTTTGCTATATCAGTTCCTGGTACTCCTAGCATCAGGACACAACTTCTTACAGTAAACACTTAGCCTGGAATATATGCTTCAACATTGAATTTTGCCATACACAGCTCCTAGATTTAATTTCAAAAGAGAAAGTAAATCAGTCTTCAAACATACACTCAGCTGACCTGTATTATTATATAAAAGCTTCTGAAAAGAATACTTAAGTAAGGGCAAGAAAACAATGTTCTTTGAAAATACACTTAAGGAAGTCTGTGAAAACTATGTGTCAGCTAAAAGCTTTTCCAAATTTATATTCTCTACTACACACAGGTTATGTTGCACTGATGTATTTTTATTCCACTCCAGTAGTTATGTTACAAACTAACCCCATAATGTGCTAATTATACAAAAATTTCGGAGAGGGGGGGAAAATCAGCAGAAGATGAAGACAAGGAGAACAGTAAGAAAACATACGTACATAAACCATGGGCTGGACTAAAACAGCCTGTTGTGGTTTGAGGCTTGG
>NW_008606648.1:0-4342 GCF_000691845.1 Merops nubicus
CACCCGCACGGGAGCGTTAATTCTGCCGGCGGACTCCGCGCTGGAGCAAGCTGAGGAGCACTCACACCCGCTGGCCCTCCAGCTCTGCTCGGGGACTGTCACCTCCAGGAGTGAAGCTGCTGTGGCTCAGCGCGTCCCGGGGTGTCTGGGGCTGTCCGTGGCAGGAGGCAGCAGCCCTGCGGGAAGCCCTTGGATTGTTTCTCCATCCCCTGGCTCCCGTCCTGCTCCCCTCGACAGCGTTCCTCAGGCCAGGGCTCAGGAGGATGCATGGGGATGGGCTGCGCCAGGCTCGGGGCATCGCTCCCGTGCCGGGGAACACCGAACAGCCGTGTCCTTGTGTCCATGCTCACGGGATCGTCCCTGTGCTAGAAGGGATTGCTTCTTCACCCCATGTGCAGTGAAGGCACGGCTCTGCAGCTGGGACAGGGCTGGGCATGCTTGGGCCATGCTGGGAGCCTGGAACGGTTTTCACAGCACGCAAGATCAGTTTAGCTCCAAAGTCTCAGCATGGTTATGGGCCTGGGTGCTGCAGGACGATGCAGACAGGTGGGTGACTAGTGTTGCCCCCATCTTGATTCTCTGTAGGCTGTGGAGTGCAGGTGTCAGAGAGCATGCTGAGGGCGTGAGGCACTCCTGGGGCTGTGCAAGCCAGCGGGCAGCGAGGCATCACTCTGCAGGGTACAAGAGGAGAGTGGTGCCATCCCCCATTTGTTGGTGCAGGCACCCTGAGCCCTGGGACAGTGGGTCAGTTCCCCCTGGGACATTGGATGTGGGGGGATGCAAGCACCACCATGAGTCCTTGCAGTCTGAGCCCTGCAGGAAGGGCCACTGTGGGGAATGCACACCCCTGGCACCGGGTGCTGCCAGGAGGCCGCTGTGAGGACACCCCAGCCAATCCGTGTCTCCAGCATCATCCGGTCCCCAACAGCATGCACAGGCAGTCCCCACTTTCCCTTTGGGAGAGCCAAACAGCTGCTGCAAGCCCATGCCTGGTGTGTCCCCCAGAACTGGGGTCCACAGCCCCAACCAGTGCTGTGCCGGGGATCTGCCGTGCCATCCTCACAGGGAGCAGAGGACAGTGGCTGTCTAGCCTCGGAGCCCACAAGGGTCTGGCAGCTGAGCTTGGCAGCTGCCTGCGCGCTGACAGCACCGGCTATTCCCAGCACCACACCGCTGGTGCCTGTGCTGAGTCAGGGGCCCAGGGCACGGTTGCTACCCTTGCACCCCAGCACAGAGCCCTTTGCCTCCAGGGACCCCCAGATCCCCTCCCGCACCCAAATCCCAGCCCACCAACTGTGACATCTGCTCCTCGAGGACCCAGCTCCAGCACCTGGTGACAGGCACATCCAGCCATGTGTCAGTCTAATTAAAGCCTTAACAGCCTAATCAAAGCTTTATTGTCAGGCCAGTTGTATTTATAGTCGCACTCATCGCAGCGCGCTCCCTCTATGGCTGCCACTGCAGCTGCGGCCCCAGGGTGTAGATGTTCCCTGGAGAGAAGGGACTGGGGGATCTGGGGTGCTCTACACCCCCTTCCTTGCTCTTACAGCAAGTAAAGCTCTCCTGTACTTCCAAATTTGCTGGCTGTGGACCATATCCCAGGCAGTGGGGTCTTGTTCTTGGGTCTCCCGGGCACACTCAGGGCAGTTTTTCCCGTCTCCCAGAGCCGCTTCTCCCCTGGGAGCAGTGACCTGGGAGCACCAGGGCTCCGGTACCTGCTGAGCTGCGAGGCAGCCACGCTCCCGAGTTTTTCTGTTTTTCTCCAACACCTTTCAAGCTCTGGCTTCCTGGTAGTGCAAATTAATATTTCATGAGCATGGCGGGGTGAACTCGACACTTAAGGAAAGCAATGACCCAGCAGAAGAGAGGCGCAGGTGCGCTCGCACACGGGCAAGGGCACGCGCACCTCGCACACACGTGGGCATGGCCGGAGCCTGGTCGGCGGGACCAGGCGCGGTGGGAGGGTCCGGCCCTGCTCCCCTCAGACACCCTTTCTCTTCCCTCCCCAGTGGCTGCCGGTGTGGAGGAGGCAGAGCCATGGCATCGCTGCTGTGCAACGCCCGTGAGTGCCGTGGTGGAGGGGGGGCATGGGGCAGGGCACCAGGCCATCCGGATTTGTGCCAGGGCAAATCTGGCCCGTGGGCTGAGCTCCCCTTGCCACAGTCAGGAACATCCCCACCCCACCACCACTGTTGGGACTGGGGCTTTGACAGTGCTGAGGGTGGATAGGAAGGGTCGATGGGGAGTTACCTTCTGCCCCTCTTGTGGTGAAAGGATTTTGTCTAGGGTCTGTCCCTCCTCCATCCCAAATGTGGGGTCCCAGAGGCGAGAGGGAACAAGGTATCAGCGCGCAGTGCCTGGATACCCCTGCTCTCAGTGATACAGCCCCTGCTGCCCCCAGGCATCCAGCTCACAGACACGCTGGAGCAGATGCAGCAAGGGACGCTGATGCGCAAAGTCAAGTCCAAGAGCTGGAAGAAGCAGCGTTTCTTCAAGCTTCAGGATGACTGCATGACCATCTGGTACCAGTCCAAGAGGACAGGCAAAACTGAGTCTGCCTGTGAGTACCGACTGCTGTGTGCTGGCTGTGAAGCCATCGGTAGGGTTCAAAGTGAACATGGTTGTGAATGTACAGCGACTCTCAGCTATGCTTGCAAAGGGTGATGGGGCATTCAAGAGAGGTTCAGAGGGGCGGGAGCTCTCCTTGCCCACACCTCTCCATGAAGCAACCTGCCCCACGGGTCATAAGGGCTGAGTAGAACTTGCAGCTGATATGAATGGAAGCTCTGGTGTGCAAGTGTAGAACAGACAGACAGAGACACGGGTGGGTGGATGGATGGATGGATGAGTGGAAGAAGGGACAGTGGAGGATGGATGTCTGTGGGCAGTGCCCCCTGCCCTGTGGTCCTTGTCCCCCAAGGACAGACCTCCCCTCCCTCTGCCCCAGTCTCCATTAGTGATGTGGAGACGGTGCGGGAAGGGCACCAGTCGGAGGTGCTGCAGAGCCTGTCTGAGGAGTTCCCCCCCGAGCGCTGCTTCACCATTGTCTTCTATGGCCGTCGGGGCAACCTGGACCTCATTGCTGGCTCAGCAGAGGAGGCACAGTGCTGGGTACAGGGCTTGCGCCAGCTCATTGAGGTGGCCACCAGCATGGACCAAAGGGAGAAGATTGACCAATATCCTTCCTGTGGCTACCACTCTGCCCTCCACACCCAGTCCTTTCCCCACTTCCAGCCATCCCCCAAGCCCTGCATCTCCAGCCTTCTCCCAGCGTGTGCTTAGCTTTTCTGGGTCTTGCTGTCTGCATCAGGGCAGGGAGAACCCACAGAAGAGATGCCTTCTGATGCACCCCAGCTCCATTGCTCTTAGCCAAGGTCCTTTCCCTTAACTTCTGCTCTGGTTTCTTGCACATGGATTCGTGACTGGTTTCAGAAAGCTGACAAAAATAAGGATGGGCGCATGAACTTCAAGGAGGTGCAGCGTCTCCTCAAGATGATGAACGTGGACATGAACGAGGATCATGCCCTGCGGCTCTTTCAGGTAAGCACTGCACCTGAGGGCCTGGATGGGCTGGGGAGGGGCTGAAGAGGCTGGAACAAGCTGCACAGAACCTCCCTGCAGAAGGATGTAGTCACTGTCTTCTGTCTGTCCTTCCATTCATCTATCCACTCACCTATCCATCCATTTGTTTGCTCACCCAACTATCTGTTTACCCAGACAAACGTCTGTTTGTTCATTTATCTGTTAATCCAACCAGCCAAGACAGCTGTTCATCCCTCTCATTCATTTGTCCATCCAGCTGCTATCTGTCAACCCAGCTAACCAGCCATCTATTTATTTATCCATCAATGCAAACAGACAGTCAGCTATCCATCCATCCATCCATCCATCCATCCATCCATCCATCCATCCATCCATCCACACACTGATTGATGCCTGTCACTGCCCTTGACATGGAGTCTTTGTGCCCTCCATTGGGGGTGGGTGAATCCCCCCACAGCCCCATGGGGTGACCACTACACCCCATTTTGCCATGGCTGGGTGCTGAGTGAGCTCCCTTACAGGATGCCGACAAGTCAGAGTCGGGGACACTGGAAGGGGAGGAGTTTGTGCTCTTCTACAAGGCCCTCACGCAGCGCGAGGAGGTGCTGAGCCTCTTCCAGGACTTCTCTGAGGATGGGAAGAAGCTGACATTGCTGGAGTTGGTGGATTTCCTGCAGCAGGAGCAGCTGGAGAATGAGGGCACAGAGGAGCTGGCCATGGAGCTCATTGATAAGTATGAGCCATCTGAGACAGGTGAGAGCCAGCACAGACATATGCTGTGCTCTTCATGGAGGGAAAG
>NW_008606648.1:4360-6396 GCF_000691845.1 Merops nubicus
GAAAGAGGGGGATGAGACCAACAGTCCCATGGCAGGGGCATTCCCAGCACTGTCCTGCTGCTGGTGGGCACAGGATAGGCTCGCCATGATGTGATCTAGGTGCAGTTCCCTCTTTTTTGGTCCATTC
Organism: Merops nubicus; assembly: GCF_000691845.1. Lineage (NCBI taxonomy): Eukaryota > Metazoa > Chordata > Aves > Coraciiformes > Meropidae > Merops > Merops nubicus. The sequence goes on from NW_008606648.1 coordinate 4,488, forward strand.
CTGGACCATTTGGGTGTAGAAGGTTGACCAGCCACGGGGTGCAGCCTCCTGCTTTGGAGTCTGTTCCCCACCTTCTCATGGCTGCTGCCTGGGAGCATCTCTCCCTGTGATGCTCACCAGGTTGGGGATGCCAGGAACCAGCAGTAGCCCTCTTTGTCCTGCGCTGGGTACCCGGCTGTCGCTGAGTCTCCTCCTCTGCCTGCAGCCCGGGCTCGCCACGTGCTCAGTGTTGATGGGTTCCTCATGTACCTCTGCTCCCCGGAGGGCTCCATCTTCAACCCCCGGCACCGGGTGCTGTGGCAGGGCAACATGAGCCAGCCCCTGTGCCACTACTTCATCTCCTCCTCCCACAACACCTACCTGATAGAGGACCAGATCCGGGGCCACAGCAGCATCGAGGGCTACATCAGGTAAAGGGGCTGCTCCCTCCCAGCTGCCCCCTGACACTCTCCTGCCCCAGTGCCATGCCCTGGGCAGCTCCATGACGCAAACCCACCAAGAGGAGAAACTCCGTTGCCCACTCCTTTGTCCAGCATCCTTGTGGCCATGCCGCGTGGTGTCCAGCAAGGGGGTTCCTTTTGGGGATGCTTAGCCCTGCATGCAGCAGCATCTCCACCCTTGGCGGTCGTCCCCTGGTCCCTGCAGGGGTGATGCCCACAGCCAGAGGCGAGGGCAGGGGGCTGCTGCCCTGGCCAGGTGTGAGGACCCAGGGATGACCACCCACCCACAGGGCTCTGAAACGGGGCTGCCGGTGCCTGGAGGTTGATTGCTGGGACGGGCCAAACGGGGAGCCCATGGTGTACCACGGCCACACCTTCACCTCCAAGATCCCCTTCCGGGAGGTGGTGAGCACCCTGGGGAAGTACGCCTTCAAGGTAGGGCACCCTTCCCTGGCTTCTGGGTGCTGTGGGTGGCCCTTCGTGGGCAGGGGAGACATGGCTGCCATCTGGGTCAGTGAAGGGTCTCTGGAGGGGGAGTGGTACTGGAGCTCACACGCCTGGTGCTGCAGCAGGACTGCCTCCACTGTGGGTGAGGAGAGTGGCTGTGTCCCTTTCCCAGGGGACATCCCAGGGGTCTGACCCTCAGCCCTGTGCTCTGCTCTGCCAGGGGACCGGGGCTCATGCAGGCACGGTCCGCTTGGGGTGCAGGGGTGACACGGGACATGGACAACGCAGGGGTGACATGGGATATGGGGGATGCTGGGGGACTGGAGAGGTAAGAAGGTCTCAGGGGGATACTAGGACACAGAAGGGGCTCCATCCTGGCACTGATTGCACCTTGTGAGAGCTCCTCAACCCCATCAAACCTGACCTCCAGCTGTACATATTGCTTCCCAGACCTCAGACTACCCGGTGATCTTGTCCCTGGAGAACCACTGCAGCATGGAGCAGCAGGAGGTCCTGGCCCAGCAGCTCAAGACCATCCTGGGGGAACAGCTCCTTACTACCACCACAGATGGGCGCGTTCCCACCAAGCTCCCATCCCCAGAGGTAGGGACAGAGTGGCCACACTGGATGTTGCTGTCCTTCCTGGGAGAGGGGTGAGGAGGTGGCTCTGCTATCCAGAGGAAAGGCCAGCTCTGTTCCAGCATCATCCTGCTGTGCTGGAACACTTGAGGACTCTGGGGACACTGTCATAGGGGTCCCTCTTCATATGAACCCCCTTTTCATAGGGGTCCCAAAGCTGTCCCCATGGTTGTCTCCCTGTGTCCTGCAAAGCTAGAGGGACGGCAGGATAGAGCCCTCCTACCCCATCCCCTCCTTGGTGCTGCAGGGAGCTGGTGGTGCCAGTCCCCAGCAGTGCAGGGTCCTGGGGGACAGCAGGTGCCATGGAGTAGATGGGCACCCCAAGCTGGCTACCTCTCCACCCACAACCCCGCAGGAGCTGAAGCACAAGATAATGCTGAAGG
>NW_008606648.1:6427-8452 GCF_000691845.1 Merops nubicus
AAGATTGGGCGGCTGGAGGACATGTTGGATGGGCCAGGAGATGAGGCGCCTGATGTGTCTGATGATGAAAATGGGGCAGAGGCAGAGGAGGAGAGGCGGAAGGTGAAGGTGGGTGGCCCAGGCTGGGGACTGTCAGGGAGCACTGAGCCCTTGGACACAGCTATGGGCTGTGGTGACATCCCCGTGCCAAGGGGAGAGGCAGAGACCATGGTGACATCATCAGGGAAAGGGAACATTTTCTGCTCCTGGCCATGCTAGCCCTGTCTTTGCAGAGTGTGCCTGTGGTGGCACCATCCTGGGGAACCCCATCCTCCTCTGTTCCTGGCAGGAAGGCTGCCTGCAGTGGGGATGGTGCCACCCCCAGCACCCCCTGGCTGCTCTTGGCTGCCCTGGGCTCTACAGAACCCATCCTGGGTGAGTCCTGGAGAATGGTGCTCCCATCACTGGGGATCCAACATGGCTTTGCATTGCAGAAGGACAAGGAGAGCTTGGCACAGGCATTGTCCGACTGTGTCATCTACTGCAAGAACGTGTCCTTCCGGAGCTTCCAGGAGGCCCACAGCCATTCCCGGCCCTCTGAGATCTCCTCCCTCTCTGAGGCCAAGGCCAGGAAGCTCATCCGGGACACAGGTGAAGCAGAGGGGCAGTAGGATGCAGGGAGCAGGTCAGGGTGGAGGGCTGGCAGCTTCCTCAGGTGTAGGGCTGGAGCCTCCAGACAACAGGGTTCCCTCTCTGTCTGGGGCAAGAGGTCCAGTGGGGCTATACCTGTTGTTCTGAGGGGTGCATTTTGTCGTTCCCAGGGGATGGTCAAGAACTGATGGGTGGGCGAACATCATGTGGTGTGGGTGGCAGGGCAGGCTAGGGAATGACCTTACGAGTGCCCTCATGCTCCATCCCTAGGGAATGAGTTTGTCCGCCACAACACCTGGCAGCTGACACGCATCTATCCCAGTGGGATGCGGACCGACTCCTCCAACTACAACCCCCAGGAGATGTGGAATGTGGGGTGCCAGATAGGTATGGCTGGGGGGCATCAAGAGATGTGAGCTGGGGAGATGCCGTGGGTCCCATGCAAATGGCACCATCAACACTCATGTCAGTGCCAGCTACAACTCCCCATGGAGCCAGGTCTGGCTTCAGGCTCTTGCGCTGCCCTGGGGAGCCTGAGGGCACATGGACATTGGTTCCTTGTGCCCCTGTGCAGGCCCACGTCTCTCTGGCCATGGGGAGAGCTGGTTCTCAGCTCCAAGCAGAGCATGGCATTTCCAAGCTACCCTGAACGCTTTCCCTGCCACCTTCCCCCAGTGGCCCTGAACTTCCAGACAGCTGGCACGGAGATGGACCTATGTGATGGGCTCTTCAGCCAGAATGGTCGCTGTGGGTACGTGCTCAAACCAGCCTTCATGAGGGACGAGGAGACTCTCTTCAACCCCAATGATCCTGGCAGCTGGGAGAGCCCCGGCCCCACCACCCTGACGATCCAGGTACAGGGCTGAGGAGAGGCCTCAGGGAGCTGTGACAGTGGGGCTCTGTCAGTCCCGGATGGGTTGGGACCTGTTGGGCAGCGTGCTGGAGTCAAGCAGCCTTCTGGCAGATCGGCTCTGCTGCTCCCTGGCTCCTAAGTCCCTGCCTCTTCCTGCAGGTGATCAGCGGGCAGCAGCTGCCCAAAGTGGCCAACAGCAAGGATGGAGCCATCATTGATCCGCTGGTGCGTGTGGAGATCCACGGAGTCCCTGCAGACCAGGCACGCCAGGAGACCAAGTACATCGAGAACAATGGTGAGCCCCACTGTAGTACCGGGGACCCTGCTGCACCCCCCTGCCCTCCCTCACCCTCCTATCTCTCCCTTCCCAGGGTTTAACCCGCGCTGGGACGAGACGCTCCAGTTCCAGCTCCACGTGCCCGAGCTGGCCCTCATCCGCTTCGTGGTGGAGGACTATGACAAGACATCCAGGAACGACTTCGTGGGCCAGTTCACCTTAGCCTTTGCCAACATCAAACCTGGTGAGTGGCTGCTGCTGGGGG
>NW_008606648.1:8483-12075 GCF_000691845.1 Merops nubicus
TGGGGGGGGGGGGCCCAGCACAGACCCGCAAGTGTGCCTGGGCCTCAGCTGGGTGCTGGGAGAGTGGGGTAGGAGGCAGCAGGCAGTCAGAGCCTCACTGTCCTCCCCACAGGCTACCGCCACATCCATCTCCTCTCCAAGGATGGCACCAGCATCCCACCCTCTTCGCTCTTTGTCCACATCCGCATCACCGAGCCACCCAGCCCCGAGCAGGACTGAGCTCATGGAGGGAGCAAGACCTGGACAGAAGCCATATACCAAGCCCTAAGTGGCAGGGGCTGCAAAGCCAACTTCATTGCCGTCTTGTTGAGCCGTATGCATCATCCCTGTGTCATCATCACTGCTGTGCCCCTCTTGGCAGTAGCCTCCAAGGGCTGGGACAAGGCACTGACCTCACCTTGCCAGGTTCAGGATGCTGCCTCCCATGCACAAGTGTGGGGTCTGTGCCGGTGTAGCCCTGTGCCCTCCATGTGCACCCTGCTCCAGCCGTGGGGGCAAGGAGAGATGGTGCATGGTGTCCCGGCTCTGCCACAGGGGCTGGTCCCCCCAGCCAGGGGAGCGCGGCCGGCGCTGAGCAAACCCCAGGGCTGGGCAGAGCTGGGAGAAGAATCGGTCCTTGCTGCCCGCTGACCCTGCCAAGCCCCATCACGGCCCCCATCCCCTCCTCATCCCTGCCCCATCCTTTCTCTGTAAGCAACCTAATAAATTGTTTGGTGACAGGCAGGCTCAGGTCTGGGTGCAGCGGTGCTGGGGAGAGACAGGGAACTGGGCTCAGGCTTGTGCCCCTTCCCTCTGGGCACCTGACCCACTGTTCACACAGGGCTTCAAACAGCCCCGAGAAACAGTGGTACAAGGAGCAGAGAGTTTACTTTTATACAGCTGCGTATTTTACAACCCATATACATACACGCCTGTACACATGCACACAACTCCACAGCCTGGGCCGCTGGGGCCTTAAAGTGGTCAGGGTTTGGCCTCACTGGGAAGCACCATCCTTCTCTGTGGGGTGCTCTCCTTCCTGCCCCGCTCCGGGGTGCCCCTGAGCCTGGCTCTCCCTCTGCACGGCCTGGAGGTGGACAGGAGGCGTGCCAGGGTCCTTGCCCACCCCCTGGCTGGGGTCGCTGGCTCCGCACTCGGGGTGATGCCGCTGGATGTGTTTGATGACCTGGAACTTCTGCTTGGCCTTGTAGGGGCAGTAGCGGCAGAAGAAGGGGTGCTCGTTGGTGTGGGTCAGGTAATGGTGGCGCAGGCCGGCCGCCCAGCGGAAAGCCCGCCCGCAGGCGTTGCAGACGTAGGGCTTCTCCTCGCTGTGCTTCTTCAGGTGGGTCTTGAGGAGAAAGCGGGTCTTGAAGGCCTTGCCACACTGCTCGCAGATGAAGGAGCGGGCCTCCCGGTGCCGCGTCTCCCTGTGCACCCGCAGGGCGTCTGCCCGGTTGGTGCGGTACTCGCACTCGTCGCAGCGGTACGGCTTCAGGCCTGCGGCAGCAGGAAAGGGGATGGCACCGGGACAGGGGCGCAGCACCCTCCACCCCGCGGGTCTCGCCATCCCTGTAGCAGAGCACCGATCCCCAGGGACTCGCCACAAGACCCCTCATTTCCAAGGCACCACGCAGCACCCGCGGTCCATAGCATCCCACCTGCCCTCCCGCCCCGGGGCACTGTCCCCGACCCACCAGCATACGAGGAACACGCTGCCTCCCAGCTGGGACAGGGGCGCAGCACCCTCCACCCCACGGGTCTCGCCATCCCTGTAGCAGAGCACCGATCCCCAGGGACTCGCCACAAGACCCCTCATTTCCAAGGCACCACGCAGCACCCGCGGTCCATAGCATCCCACCTGCCCTCCCGCCCCGGGGCACTGTCCCCGACCCACCAGCATACGAGGAACACGCTGCCTCCCAGCTGCTGGGTGTCCTCCCCCAGCTCCGGCTGGGCCACTGGTAGCAAAGAAAGTGTGCCCACAGCCCCAACACCCTCCCTGGTGCCCCACAGGCTGTCCCCGGTGGGCAGCACTCACCTGTGTGCTTTGTCATGTGGTACTTGAGCTGGTTCACCCACTTGCACTTGTAGCCGCAGTCAGGGCAGAGGTACTTCCGCTCCTCCTTGTGGATCCGCATGTGGTACTGGACACAGGGCAAGAGGGCAGGGTCAGGATGAGGCTGCGTCCCCTGCCCTGGGAACGCGCAGGGTGCTCTGGGGTGCCAGTGAGGGGCTCACAGACAGCTCTGGCATCTCTAACGGCACGGGGCGAGGAGGGCTGTTCGCTTGCCTGGCAGACTATGGGCAGGAGGGATCCACAGCGGAGTCAGGATGAGAACCCCGTACTGCTGAGCTTGCTCTGTCCCAGCCTGTGGATGGCACAGGCTTCTCTGCCCGGTTTGGTGCTTGGGACAAAGCCTGGGTTAAAACCCAGACCAACAGAGCCAGCCCTGAGCAGAGTACATTGTGTAGCCTCTCCCAGGAGGCCTGGGTTAAAACCCAGACCAACAGAGCCAGCCCTGAGCAGAGTACATTGTGTAGCCTCTCCCAGGAGGCCTGGGTTAAAACCCAGACCAACAGAGCCAGCCCTGAGCAGAGTACATTGTGTAGCCTCTCCCAGGAGGCCCCAGAGGGCTCCAGCTCAGCCTGGCCATTAAAAAAGTCAATACTTCTTTTAGCAAAACCAGATCATTTTCCTCTCCATTATGCCCTGTATAGCCCTCCTGTTCTAGGGAGGGTCCTTCACCCTGCTGGAGGATGCTAATCGCCTACAGCAATGAGGGCAGGGCCTGGCTCTGCCTGTGGGGAAGCCGAGCTTCCCTGTGCCGTGCCTAACTGGTGCCACGGAGCACGCTGTGAGCCAGCAGACAGCCAAACGTGGCGTCTGGCGTTGCGAGGCTGTACCCAGAGGACACCAGAGATGTCCACACAAAGAGGTGAGAACTCTGACAGCTGCCCACCTTCTCATTTCAGTACAAATCCCCCTTCCCCTTCATCTGCAGCTGCAGGGGTGGGGAAGAAACGCACTGTACCCACAAGTGTTACCTGCTCATCTCCCATTCCCGTGCTAGTCACAGAAGAGGACAGGGGACGAAGCCTCCCATCGAGAGTTTCTTCTTCCTCCCCAAATTTGCCTCAAACACATATCTCTGAGCGGGGCTCTCACCTTGAGACGCGAGGGGTCGGCACAGGCGTATTTGCAGAGGTGGCACTTGTAGGGCTTCTCGCCAGTGTGGATGCGGATGTGCCACGTGATCTTCTGCCTGTTCTTGGTGGTGTACTCACAGTCCAAGCACTTGTAGATGCGGGTGCCGCCGTGGCCCTTCACATGCTGGTCGAAGACGAGCTGGTGGCAGCAGGTGAAGTCGCAGAAGGGGCACCGCAGGGCTTTGTCCTGTGGGGCAGAGGGCTCGTGGGTCTCCACGTAATGCCACACCAGCTGCTGCCGCTCCTTGGCCGCAAAGCTGCGCAGCTCACAGCGGTGGCTGAAATGCCGCGTCTTGTGCTCCTCCAGAGCCTCCCGGGTAGCGAAGCTCTCCTTGCATGTGCTGCATTCCAGGTGCGGGTGCTGCTTCTGCACGTGGTACTTGAGCGTGGCCTCGCTGTGGCAGAC
>NW_008606649.1:0-665 GCF_000691845.1 Merops nubicus
CGGCGCGGAGAACATCGCGAGGGGCGCACAGATTTCTCCTCGTTTGGTCACGGCAAACTTTATTGTGTAATAACTGACAACAATTACAACAGGTCCGTAGTTGGAGACACGAGGTTGTTAATTAATACAACAGTCACCGGAGGCAGGGACGCCAGCTAGCCGGGGGACCGGGAGACCTTAGGCCTATTGCGAACGGTTTCGAGGGTGAGGCAACCTCCTAATAGTGCACTAAAGGGGGGGGGGGGACACGTTGAGGGCTGTAAATGGCCTCGCTGTGACATCTATTGCGAAGGAGCGAAATTCAGACCTAGAAAGCAGAGGTTTTGGGTAAGGTTTCCTCTTGGACAGCACGGCACCCCCATTGATTTCAGCGACTGTAATTTAGTATCTATTTTATTATCGCAATTATAATTCATTTCCTTCCCTTTAGTGTGGCAAAGTAACTATCTAGACTACACCACTTTCAAGAAACATGTCAAACATTTAACATCAGATAGAATTCCCAAAGCTAACGTTCACTCACAATATCATCAACCAAACGGTCTGGGAAGATGGGGGGGGAATGAAGCGACTCTGCAAAACACATTGGCGAGCAAGACAAAGTTTCCCAAAATACCTGACACAGACCACATTTCACTTCTACCTAAAATTAAAAAAAAAAAAAA
>NW_008606649.1:705-1486 GCF_000691845.1 Merops nubicus
CCAGATTTATTGTTGGGGGGGGAGGGGAGAGAGGGGGAGGGACGAGAAACGTATGGGGGGCTGAGGGCCCAGGAGAAGAACAAAAACAACCATCAGAAAAAAAAAGGCAAAAGAAAAAAAAAATATCACGAATCCAGCAACCAAAAGCCCCAAACACAAAACTAAAGCAATATTCCCCAACTGCGTTTCTACCCCAGCGTTAGTCTCCTTTATTGCCTTTCTCCTTGTTCATCTTTTTCATTTTCATTCTTCTGTTCTGAAACCATATTTTGACCTGTCTCTCTGTGAGGTTTAAAATTCTAGCTACTTCGTAACGACGGTCTCGGGTGAGGTACATGTTAAAGAGAAATTCCTTTTCCAGTTCCAGAGTTTGATATTTTGTGTAGGGACAACGCTTTTTCCTCGTTGAACGAGCGTGGATCCAGTTTGCTGCAGGGTTATCTGGAAGAAGGGAGGTATACAGGGAACGGGGGGCGGGGGGGAGAGAAAGGTCGTTAAATTAATTTAACGAAGGATGGACTGTTTTCACAACTTTGGAGGAATTATCATAAAAGCCTTAATGCCCCAGTCTGTTTACTGTACAAATGATGTCTTGATGGTAGGTGGTTATGTGGAGTCTTTTATGGGTGCTTGTTGCTGCTTGCGCTGGGGTAGGCGTCTAGACGTTTTTATAGGTTAGTAAAACTATCAGTTTTGCACATTCGAGCCTTACAGGTTTCGGCAATAAATCAAATGGGCAATTTCTTTCTTTCTTTCCTTCTCTCTTTCTTTCTTTCCCTCT
>NW_008606650.1:0-7402 GCF_000691845.1 Merops nubicus
CCTCCTCTCTGGGCAGCCTGTTCCCTGGGTTGGAAAACATAACCACCTTGAGAGAACTCAGGGAACACCAAAAAGTACTCGGGCATTGCACGTGGACAACTGAGTCAAGCCCTAGGCCCACACCTTACAGGCAGGATGGATGCAAGCTACACCTCATTTGACTCCCTAAGCTTCTTTCAGCCCTCCAAAATCTCACTTGAGGTCCCATCCCTTCGTGGATGAACTGAGTATATACCTGTGATGCTTAAGCATGAGGAATGGTGGGACTGGTACCATGGGAGGGACACAACCTGGAGCAAGCACTGAGCAGCACAAGTGTGGTCGTTGTTGGTCCAGGTGCTGTGTGACTCTTGGAGCCCTGGTACACTCAAACAGCTCAGTACAGAGATATTCCTCAGGATCTCCAGCAACCCCTCTTCAACCCTTCCAGCAGTGCATGCATGAGGCATCACCCAGCTCTGGAGCAAGTCTGCTCAGTGCCAGCTGGGGATCTCTGCACTGGAGAGGGGACATAGCCAAAGCAGTCATTTGTGCCCATTTTTTTCTGGTGATATAACAGCTGTATGAGACTCATCTGCAAAGTGTGAAACACCAGAGGTGTGTGGGAAAAAAACCATGGTGTTCACAAGGTCCATGGTAGTAAGAGCAGTGTGGATGGGATGATGAACATTGACTCTTCTCTTCACTGTCCCATTGTTCTGCCTTCTTCATCATCTCATGCTCTTCATGAAAATTGCCTTAGCCCTCAGTGCCTTCCCCCTTCCCCAAAAACAGCCTCATTAAAAAGTAATTTATGGTTTTCCTTCCAGGATGGGGTTGCTCGGGAGCAAAAATCAACTGACGTCCAACGAGAAACACACTTCTGGAAGCAACCCAAAACCCAAGAGTAAACCTGCTTCCATCCCCCCCAAGGTAAGCCTGTACTTCTGTGTCCTTTTGGGATCCTCCACAGCTCGGTTAGTGTCTGGGGTGGTGCAGGCAATACGTTGTGTGTGCCAGGAGGAAGCTGGGTACTTCTACTTCCTAAAATTTGGTCAGTAATTGGGAAATGGTGTTCAAAGGGCAGAAAACAAACGTTCATTCCTGGCTTCCCTCCATGTGCTTCTTAATCTGGGGTGAACAATCAACCCTTCCTTGTTCTGCTTATCTTTTCTGCCAAAAAGGATGACATTGGTGTGGGCTGGACTGGAGAGCAGGGCAGGAGATGGGCAGAGAAGGTGAAGAGGACGTTGCATGGCTTGGACACCAGTCCTTCGAGCTGAGCCCCAAATCTTTTAGGCAGGGCTGCAGCTCACCCTGCGACTCGAGCTGATGTTGCTGACTTGCAAACGGCACCAAGATGGGTCAGATTCAAGCTGAGACTCGAAGCTGCAAACCGCAGTGGAAACTTGGCTGTCAGGGAGGAGATGTTGTTCACTGAAGAGGACCTACAGCTCATCTGGGTTGGGGTGGGCTGAGAATTAGGAACGTTGAGCAGCTGCTGCTCCCTTTGAATTCATACGGCCTCTTCCTTCGTGGAGACACATCAGTGAGACCCTGGGTGGGGATTTAGGAGACCTTAAATGACAAACTCCTTGTTTGAACTTTGGAAATCACTTTATCTCTCTGTCTGTGGCTGTACAGAGGACATGAAGTTGTTTTCTCTTTCCTTGACCTTGTCAGCACTGCAGCCAGGAGCGAGCACAAGAGACATTTTAGGTGCAACAGTCCTGTCAAAACCATCTTGGGCCTTGAGCTCTGAGGGGGAGGAAGGAGGAATTGCCCATCAGTGCTTTTTAATGGTGAAGAAGGTTTTCACTCCTCCAGTTTAATTTCAGTGTTCTCCCATAGTTATGAAGTTCAGTTTTAATGAAGGCAGATGTCAGATTGACCAAGAAGATGTTCTTCTCCTAAATTTCCTTCTCTCCAGCTCACTGGAGAGGAGCTGCTATCAGTGTAAATATAGTCCCATCAATCACGTTTGACACCCACTTTTGTTTTGCCCCAGGCACGAAGCTCTCACCTGTCAGGGCAAGTCCATATTTGTTTCAGTCCAATGAAAAGGGCAGTGGGTGAGCAGCTCTCCCACCCCACACTACAACTAAGTAGGAGTGGCACAAAAAACACTAGATGGTTTTAATTCAGTGCTTGTAGATCTCTCCTTTTGCACGTGTATAAAAATCCCTGACAGTGTTCGCTGTGGTCACTAGGTGCTGTAACCTCAGATGATGATAGGACTGGTGTTTGAAGTTGGGTAGAAGCCAACAGAGCCCTCCAGGCTATTTCTGTAATACAGAAATGCTTCTAATAATATTGCAGTTGTCATTTCTCAGTGAAACCATTCATGTCTCATCCCCCACTGGTCAGAAATCTGGTGTCAGTGAACAAGAGTCAGGTCGACCACGGTCTAAAGGAATGGGCAGCAGTTTTATGATTTTATTCAGAGAGGAGCCAAGGATTATTCAAGCCAAGAGTTAAGACAGCTACAAACACATCACAAAAAAATGTGCCAAAGCCATCACGACATATGAAGCCAGATGCAGGAGCTGTTGACTGGCTACTGTGGGCTCCGGATGAGACTCCCACTCATCTGAGAAGCTGAGAGCAGGTCAAACACAGCAAACTAATAAATGTCTTCTTTTTTCCTTTCTATTTCTATCGAAGGGCAAACAATTTATCAACATCTCTCATCTAAACCAAGCCTCTGTACAAGGTAAGAGTCTCAGCCCAGTTGCTGTTTTCTTCACCTTCCCGTGGGGTTTTTTTTTGCAAGGTGGTGGTCTCCCAGCAGCAGGTCTGCAGAACAAGCCATCATGTCACAGGCTTGTGGTTTCTGTGTCTTTAGCATTGCCAGGCAGAGAGTTTATCAGCCTGTTTTGGAAGATTCAGTTTACATCAGTGCTTGTAGCTGCCAGTTTTCCTTGCTCATCAAAGAAATTCAGAGGGAAAAGGAATCCTTCTTCTCTGGCTGAGCAAAGGGAGATCTGAGACATCAACTGCAGGAGATTTCTGTCTGCTGCCCTGTCTGGAGCTGAGAATTTCAGAGGCAATAGCAGGCAGCAGAGAGCCCAGAGACACTACAAAGAGAACGAGAAGAAAAGCATATGAAATAAGGATGCACGGAGCCCCTGCCTGGAGGTTGTTTGTTGGCTTCACCGACCTCTGCAATTATCAGTGGTCGCAGATGGTGTTTGGTAGATGATGGCCTTTTAGCAGGAAGCCCTCTGCTACCTCTGCCCAGCCTCTGACAGCAGCTTGTGTGTGTTTCTGTCAGAGAATCTTTGTACATTAAGGACAGAGAGAATCATAGAATAGTAGAACTGTTTAGGTTGGAAAAGACCTTTGAGATCATCCAGTCCAACTGTTAACCCAGCGCTGCCAAGTCCACCACTAACCCATGTCCCTCAGCACCACATCTCCACAGCTGCAAAATGCCACCACTGCCCTGGGCAGCCTGGCACAGGGCTTGACAAACCTTTCAGGGAAGAAATTTTTCCTAATGTTCAACCTAAACCTCCCCTGGGGCAACATGAAGCCCTTTCCTCTTGTCCTGTCCCTTGGGAGCAGAGCCCGACCCCCCCCTGGCTCCAGGCTCCTGTCAGGAGCTGTGGAGAGACAGAAGGTCTCCCCTGAGCCTCCTTTGCTCCAGGCTCAGCACCCCCAGCTCCCTCAGCTGCTCCTCCCCACACTTGGCCTCTAGACCCTTCCCCAGCAGCTCCGTGGCCCTTCTCTGGCCATGCTCCAGCCCCTCAAGGTCCTTCTGGGAGTGAGACACCCAAAACTGACCCCAGGATTCAAGGTGAGAGAGAAAGAGAGAATCAGAAGATAGAAAAAAATAGATGAAGCCTGGAAGAAGGCAGTTAACAACACACAGAAGTTCCTCATATGGGCAAAATGTAGGATTAGGGGAGGCAGGGCATGAGGAAAGAAAAATTAACAAATAAATAGGATGGATGGAATGGCAGACCTAGATCCTCATAGTCTTATGGATGATAATGGGGGGGTCAGCTGGAGATCAGATTGGTGGGAGGTGCAGCTGTTGAACCATGTGAATTGGGGAACGTTCCTGTGGAAGTATAATTTTTCCAGAAACCACGTTTTCTTGTGCAAAATTGTTCCCATGGTGCATTTCCAAGGGGCTGTGTTCTCGTACTTCCACAACTGAGCAGACATCAGCTGCTCTTCACGGGGTTTTCATCCACCTTCTCTGGTGAGAAGCACAACAGAAGTCATCTTCAAGGAGGCGGCTTTTACTTCTGCTTCATGCCAGAAGGCAGAAGTGGAAAGGTGCTAAAAAATGCATTAAACACCCTGTTAGCCATTTTCAGCTCTTCAAAAATATTTGGGTTCGTTAGGTTCAGTTCCAGTTTTGGAAAAGTATGCACACTGGTTGTCTGGAGAACTTATTATTTTTTCTCTACTAGTGCCTGAGTTTCCAGAAATGATGCCAGGTCTGCCTCTGTCCTGGGTGGCAGAATAGCCTGATAGGAACCACACGAGGTTATTTGAGGTATCCAAGTTACTCTCCTGAAGAAAGACAATTCCAGTGAATTGCCATAGAAAGCACAAAATCCAGGCAACTCAATCATATAAATAAATCAGAGATGAACTAAATCTCGTGGAAGCACTTCAAATTCAGGCAAAATTATTGACTCTGGAAGTGTAGCATGTAATATTGAACCTAACCCATTCTTTTCCTTGGGTATTTCTTTTGCTTTTTATTTTATATCCTGTATTTTGCTTTAACACTACTGTCTCAGAGATAATTTGTTTATTGATTATTAACAAACCCCTAAGTCCTCCTGTCATTATTTATCTTTATTTATTAACACAAAGGCAGGCAAGGAGCATGTAACTGTGGGTTCAGCTGCAGTGCTGGCACCATCACTGGTCCTCTTGTCACTTGGGGTGGGTCCTTCCAGCATGTGAGTCTCTCATTCATTTTAATGCACAAACATAGAATCATAGCATGATTTTGGTTGGAAGAGACCTTTAAAGGTCACCTAGTCCAACCCCCTGCGGGGAGCAGGGACATCTGCAGCTAGAGCAGGGTGCTCAGAGCCCCGGCCAACCTCCCCTGGGATGGGGCAGCGACCACCTCTCTGGGCAGCCTGGGACAGGAGCTCAGCACCCTCAGCATACAAAATTTCTTCCTTCTCTCTGGACTAAATCTCCCTCTTTTAGTTGAAAACCATCCCCCCTTGTCCTGTTCCAACAAGTCCTGCTCAAAAGATTGTCCCCATCTTATACTCCTACTTTCTAAGCCCTGTCAGCCCCCAGCAGGTCTCCCCAGCTGGAGCCTTCTCCTCTCAGCTGCCCCAGCCCAACTCTCTCCTGCTGGGCTCCCAGCAGAGGGGTTCCCCCCTCGGGGCATTGCTGGGGCTCCTCTGGCCCCGCTCCCGCCGGTCCCTGGCTCTGCTGTGGTGAGGGCTGCCCCAGCACTGCAAGGGGGTCTCACAGAGTGGAGGGTTCCCTAAACACTCACAATGTCTTTATGGCCCATTCTAGATCTCTATGGAGTCAAAACCAGCCTTTAATTCTCCACACTTAAAGCCCCCAGTACAGCAAAGTCCTGGCCCATGGTAGAGGTCCCCAAACACAGCAGATCCATTTCTACAGCTGCTGCTACTTGCACTGGATAGATGAGGCACAGCAGATATTAGAATAACCCCTGTCCACTGCTCGGAGCTGGATTTAGGGTCTACTGATGGAGAGATCTGGCCATTTTGGCTGCTTGTCCTCAGGCACTATATTGACCTGCTTCTGCACAAAGAATTGGTCTCTCTACGAGATCATTTCAGCTGATTGAGGAACTGCAACTTCTTCCACCTCTTCACTTGCTTTTGGCTAACCATCATATGAACAGGACGGATGTTCAGGGGGTGGGAGCTTAGCATGCTCTGGAAATTAAAGTCTTTTAAAGGCATCTCAAGATTAGCACCAAAGCTCTTAATAGTTTTTATTGTTGTTCCTTGAATACAGATTTGAGTTTGAAAAGAATGCTGCCAGAAACATGGGTTTGAGCTTAACGGGGGAAAGAAGGGGTTGCTTCTGCTGGAAAGGCTGACTTTTCCATGAGAAATTAAAACTTTTCATCAAAAATGGACATTGCCAATCAAAAGCAAGAAGGGGAAGGGAGGTGAGAAGGAATTGCCCTAAATGCTCACACTTCCTACCCAAAACGTTACGAGTTTCAGTCTGGTATGATGAGGAAAACAGAAATTATCTGCAAAAACATTTGCTGTGTCGAAACACAGAGAGGTATTTGGCAGAAAGCCCTCTTGCACTGCAAGCCTGGATGTCCCAGGAGACTTCTCCAGTGCTGTCCCAGCTGGGCTTGCTGACCCGCTGGGAGGTGCAACAGTCCCAGCCCATGGTCTTCTGCATCTCCACCTGCTCTAGCTGCAGATGTCCCTGCTCAGTGAAGGGGGTTGGACTAGGTGACCTTTAAAGGTCCCTCCCAAGCCAAAAGATTCTGTGTGGTGTTCCTCTCGGTGCCAGCAGCAATGAGGCCAGTGTGCCACCAGCAGCTGTGTGTTTTGAAGGCATCTTTTCCTAACACCTTTCCCTGGGTGAACCAGCCCGTGCCATGCTGAAATGAGAAGCTGGACCCATTTTCAGCCATAGCTCAGTGCACCCAGCCAGCCAACACGTCTGCTGTGAGGTCTCATTTGCCCCATGACCCTCCTAGATCCTCTGGGGGACCCTGGCCCAGTCTCAGCCTGGTCCCATAGCTGTGAGACCGTTCCAAAGTTGACCATCACGATGGTTCTGTTCACGATGGGACAGCTTTGGGCAGACTGGATGAACAATTTCAACCAAGCCATCAAGCTGGCACTCAGCCTGTGCAAACCCAGCCACTATCTAACTTCCCTGACAGCAGCTCTGAGCCAAGAGGTCTTTGGCTCACCATCAAAGTCTGCAGGCTGCCAGCGTTATCTGCAAAGCAGTCACTCCGAGCAGCCCCGCTGTGGAGTCACTCAGGACTTCACAGGATCAAACAGGCCAAGAAAATCTTATCCATGCTGTTTCGTGGTGGGGTGACAGGCTCAGGGACAGGCAGAGTCACTTTCATCAAGGCTTCAGCAGAGAGAACTTTTCTGCTGGCTCACTCAAGTGCGGGGCGTCTCACAACACGTATTTTGAGAAGGGGATAAGAAGTGACCATAACATTTTTTTTCACCGTATAAAATCCTGTTGTCCTTGTTCTGTTGGCTCTTTTTATATCCCCCTCTCTCCTTTTTTTTGTTTTCTGGGGTTAGTGGTTGGTTTTTTTTCCCCCATTACTTTGTACTTAGGTCCATTGCTTCAAGATCGAACTTACATTTTTTATTTCATTATTATATTTTTATTTATCATATTATTATCATTCTGTTATTCTATTATTCTATCATTCTATTATTCTATTATTCTATTATTCTCT
>NW_008606651.1:0-2145 GCF_000691845.1 Merops nubicus
GGGGGTGTTGGGGGTATTTGGAGGGTGTTGGAGAGGGAGTCACGGCGTCTTTGGGGCAGAACTGGGGGGAGAGGTGGGCGCTGTTCATGAGGGAAGGTCTGGGGGCAACGGAGGGGCTGTTTTGTCAGGAGGCTGGTTGCAAAGAGGGCGACCTGGGGTGTTTGGGGGATCCTGGGGTGGTTGGGAGGGTCTGGGGATGCTTTTTAGGGGAGGTTTAATAGTGGCTTGAAGGAGGAAGGGCGGTTTTAGGGGACAGTCTGGGTGGATGGGGCTGTTTGGGTGGAAAAGATCAGGGATAAGATAGGACGGCCTGGGTTTCTTGAGGCAGATGAGGCAAAGCAGGTGAGCACAGGGGAACTTGTGAGACACGAGGTGAGAGGAGAGCAGGCCCGGGGACACTCAGGGCACGGGAAGCTGGTGGAGAGCAGAGGTGTGAATAACTGTGGCAGGACTCTGTGTTCCCAGCCCGGGAGGTGAGCCCAACCTCCCTGCCCCTGCTCTGTGGGCGTGGGGCACACGCAGGCCCTCGTCACCAGTCTTTTGCTGCTGGCTCACCTGTGCCACATGCCACTCTGTCACCCTTCCTGTGCTCTGAGCCCTCGTGGGAGCAGCCTGACTGTGTGGGGAGGAATGGGGCTGGGTGTGGTGGACGTCGTCGGGGTGGAGGTCAGGAGGGATGAGGGATTTTGGGGAGCAGGAACACCTCACCCAAGGCCTCTGTCCTTGCAGGAGTGCAGGATTGCACATCCCATCGTGAAATGCACCTACTGCAGGACTGAATTCCAGCAGGAGAGGTAGGTGGCTGCTGAAGCAGGGCCTCTGACACCTCCTCCAGAGCAGGCGTGCCCAGGGAACCGTGTTGGACCCACACCTTCAACGACTGAGCCTTAACCTGCTGATTGGGGCTGGGGAAGAGCTGGGGACCTTTGGCCTTCTTCAAAAGTCATCTGGGCAACTCCTCGTGCTGCTGTGGTGCCCTCAGCTTGGCACTTGTTGCCTGGTTTTTATTTTTGGGCAGAGCTCAGTTGCATCTTGCAGTGAAGGCTCTAAGCTCATCCTCTCAGCAGTTTTCCCCTTACCTGATTTCAGGTCTCCAAAAGTTATTTCCTGATGTGTTTCCTTTAGCTGTGCTGTTGGCTTTTTGGGAGTTCTGTAGCTCACAGAGGAAGGTCTGGTAAGAGCTGTAGCTGCGTGGGCACTGTGTGGGGTGTTCTTTCCTGTTTGTTGGACAAACACAGCTCTGTCCTGACCTGCCTGAACCTCACCATCCAGAGCAAACCTCCCCACAACCTGAATCACACCCACTGCTGATGACCCGACCTCCACACTCCTCTAATTGTCAGGACAAAAACCTGGGGATGCCTTTAATTAAAAGATACCTCCTAATAATACAGATTTTTGGCAGATTGTCCTCAACCAGATGGGGATAGGAAATGCAGTGTGATACTGAAGTTCCTCGTGAGGACAAGTACAGTCTTGCCACTAGAGATGGAGCCTGGGGGAGGTGGGATCCCAACCACAGAGGTTTCATTTTCTTTGGGGAAGTGTTAATAGAACTTTCTCTCTTTCTTTTTAACAGCAAAACCAACACAATATGCAAGAAGTGTGCTCAGAACGTGAAGCTCTATGGAACAGTAAGTGAGCTGGGCTCCTTCTCCCCAGCCTCTTTTCCTTTCATCTTTCTTGTCTTTCTCCTAAAAAACCAGAGTAGTTCATGGGCTGGCTCTGTTGTAACAGCATGTCTGATCAATAATACCTGAGTCCCTCAGGTGTGAAGCTTTTACCTTTTCTTTTAGTACAGAAAAGAGCAGCTCTGAGTCATTTCAGGCCAGGAACTGAACAATTTGATACCCAAAACAAACAGGATTGTGCTTACAGAAACTGAGATTGCTGCAGAGAGCAGTGATAAATCTCTCTTGCATGTCTGAAACTTGAAAAATGATTTTGATCATTTCTATTTTGGTGATATGTATTTTGTAAAGGTTTCATAGCATTGTTGAGTGGTTTGGGTGCCACAGCTAAATATTAGGAACACGGTGGCCAGCAGGAGCAGGGCAGGGATTGTTCCCCCAGACTCAGCACTGGGGAGTCTGCACCTTGAATCCTGGGGTCAGTCCTGGGCCCCTCACTCCAGGGAGGCCCCTG